>NW_008661030.1:103962-109389 GCF_000695815.1 Acanthisitta chloris | reverse complement strand
CAGGAAACTTGCTGGTATAGAGCTGCTCATGCTGAATCACTGCAAAACCAGCAACAAAACCACGTTGACAGCAAGAGGCATTTGGAAAACTGCATTTTTTGGTAAGTTTCCACCCCGTAAACACCACAGGAGTTCGATCAGGCTCTCTGTTATAACTTAGCTCTTGTCCATATGCCATAAGCCAGGGAGTGCGGAATGAAGGACAGGGATGGGTAGATGCAATCAGGAGCCACTTTGCTGCCCTGCAATCACCACCTCCTCTCCCTGGGCACCACCTGGGCATGGAGACAGCCTCATCATTTCACAGTATGTTAAAGGACTGGAATGGACCTTAGAGTCATTCAGTCCCAACCCCCTGCCCTGGGCAGGGACGCCTCCCACCACACCAGGCAGCTCAAGGCTTTGTCCAATGTGGCTTTGAACACTGCCAGGGTTGGGGCATCCACAGATTCCCTGGGCAACCTGTGCCAGTGTCTCACCACCCTCACAGGAAAAACTTCTCATATCTAATCTAAATATCCTCTTTCAATTTCTCCCCATCACTCCTTGATCTAACACTACACTACTTGATTGTTCCTAATCAAGAGTCCCTCTGCAGCTTCCCTGGAGCCCCGTCAGATCCTGGAAGGTCACTATGAGGTTATGTTTTCTCCAGGGAACAGAGGCTCTTGCTCAACACAGCCTACCCCCAGCATGCCCTGACACCTCCCTGTAAAGGTGCTAGAAGATCTCCTGGTGTTCACTGAGCCTTGAGTCAAATGGAGGTTATGATAAATTGAAGACATGAGCACTCAAAATTGTGTCAAAATGAGGATTTAAACGAAACCCCTTTGAATGTTGTTTGGTCACTCTGGATGGATAAAGCCATGCCTGCTCCTTGGAACAGCAGGTCTGGATCTCCCTGCACATGCAAAGGGCTGAGGATCCCCCCCGGTGCCATGCAGAAGCTGTCAGAAAGCCGAGCAGATGTCTGCTCCGCCACAGCCACCCTTCCAAGGGAGGATCCGTGGCGTGGCCGGCAGCCAGGTGGAGGAACAAAAGGGCGCCTGCTTGCTTTTCCCTCCCGTTATTCAATCCCATGGCTTAGCGGTCACACCACATTTGCCTCCTCTCCTCTCCGCTGACGGATGCTCAGTGCCCGTCCCAGCTTCAACGCACGCAACAGGGTCTCACCTTCCTTGGGCTGTGCCATTGCCTCTTCATCCCGGCAAGGCATCCCAGGCCAAGCGATAATGTTCCTTAGATTTGCCGGCTGAGAGCACGTTAACAGGCAGAGCTTTCGAAACTTTCCCATTCTTCTCATAATTTATTGATGAAAGGATTCCTCGCTGGTTAGGCAATATCCCTTCGGATGAAAGCCTGGCTAAGTTTCTCCTCTTTCTCCCACCCTCGGTAACCTACACCTCCTCTCTGAGGGCCCCTGATGAAAAATTCACTACTCGCCAGGCTGCGCTGCCAGTTGTGCTGCTGATGGATTGTGTTACTTTTTACCTGTTCAGATTAATCAGGTTACAGCTCCAGCCTGCCAACAAAGCATGGCCTCACACCTCAACTCCAGGACCTAAATCCACATCCAACATCTGAGCCGGGCAAAGGCTGCATGTCTATACCCAAGCTTGAAATCAAGCCTGGGACTCAGGAGTGGCTTTTGCCAGCACTTTGGGGCAAATAAACCTTCACTTGCACCACATCAAGCATGTAAAACCCATTTAGACTCCCAAACTCCAAGGCATGGAGCAGTGTGCTAGCCTGGATCAAGAGTTGCGCAGTGGGAATAGAGATCAAGGAGCTCTGTTGCCCTAAAACAGCATCTCCATGTGAGCTCTCAGACTGTAAAACCAGCACAAAGCTTCCCCTCCCTCTTAGGTAGGGCTGCCTGGAAGTTTAATTTGCGTTTTTAATGATCTGAGACACTTCTGAAAGAAAAGTGGGTGAGAAATACTCCTAAATATTTCACAAATTCAGTGCCTGACCAGGCAAAGTTTATCACTGGGAGTAACTCTCATCTCACCACAGGACAAGGCTCATATATCTTTTCAGTGCTTAAACCCAGCTTAGTGGTCCTTAGGATTTTATTGCATGGGAGTAAATCCTGACTCTGAATTTGTTTGATGGAGCACTTCCACCGCCAACTCAGCCTGTGACCGACCAAGCAGCTGCAGTGTTGATTGAGCGTAACAAATCCACCCCAGAAAGATGTTTTCAAACACTGGGAACATGGTTTTGCACACAAAAATACATTTTGGTCATTTTAAAAGAAGGTACTGATGCAACTGCTCTACCATGGACACATGGACCACAGGTTGGGGTTAGGGATCATGCAGCTGGAATTGAAGGGTGACGTGTGTTTGGAAAAGCTGCATCAAAATGAGGCAGGGCAGGGGGTTGGAACTAGATGGTCTTTAAACTCCCTCCCAACCTACCCCATTCTCTGCCTCTGTGACATCCTGGTAGTCCTGCATGGAGGAATGACCAATATGGCACATACTGCAGCCTTTGCTCCATCCACATGTTTTGCTCAAACCAGAACTATTGCTCAACTTCTCCTTCTTGCCTTAACCTTAACCAGACAACCAAATACTAGTAAAATGAGGTAAGGTTTCACCTGTGGGAAATGCAGGTAATACCTGCAGCCAAATTCCTTAGCAGAGCAGTTCCATCACCATAATTGCATTGTCACTCAGCACTAAGGTCATGGAGATTATCCGACAATTAAAATTAACTCCTGAGAATTGCAGCCCTGAGACAAACTGAAGGTGTATGAAAACACAGCATTTATTAACTCACAGCATCTCCAACAGGATTCAGAGGCCAAGAGGGAAGAGCCTCTTTTGTTTTCAGAGACAGCTCAAACTCCAATAGAAGATGCTAATAATAATAGTAGTGATGATACTAATGATGATGATAATAGTAAGGACAGTAAGAACTGAACACACTCCATGCCTTGGATTTTCAAGGTCAGAAGTGCAGTTCCTATGAAAGAAAACAAGGAGCTTCCTAAGGAATTCTCTTAAGTAATTATGGCAGGTTTGGAGCAGTGTTGGAACATGCAGCTCTTTGCTCACAGGTGGAAAAACCCCCATTTCTTACCATTTTTATAGTTATCATGAAATTCAGATCTACTGGTTGGCAAATTCAGGATGGTATTTTACTATCAATCTATGTTGCTGTGGAGTTCTCTAGTGCTTTTTTTTGGTATGAAACAGAAACCAACTTCTGAACTCAAATACAGCCTCAAGTCCCACATTAGGTAGCACACCCATCCAACAGCTGTGGAAAAGTCTAGGACACAAATTGCCCAATATCATCCAGACCAACTTGCAAGGCCAAACCTAGAGCTTCCCAAACTACCTATGGAAATTCCCTTCCTTCCCTCTTCCAACTACCCCTGGAACAAACTCTTGGACGCGAGGTTGGAGAAGGTTTCTCCAAGATGTCTTCTGCTCTTTGGATCTACAGCATGATCTGGCGTGGCCATGTTATGGCCTGTTATCCACTGTGGGCACGAAGCCAATATGTTGTTTGTTTTCTGTAAATTACATCTGTACTGATTTTTTTTCCTGAAATGCCCAGAAGTCATTATTAAGAACCACCAGGATTCCCTGCAGAAGGAGATATTCTCCGAAAATCCAAGTGCTCCAGCAATGAAAGGAATGTGCACGGAGCGATTGGCGAAGAGCTAATAACTTCAAATCAAGGCCATAACATCTGGCTTAGTTTAGCCTCAAGCTCTAACCAAACCACAGTCTCCTCAACTCCACTGGCACTGAGCTCATGAAAAATCACACAACTACGAGATGACAGTTTGGAGTCGGAGAGGCAGCAAGTAAATATCAGTTGATTAGGTGTCAAGTAAAACCTTCTCTGCTGGAACAGAATTGATGAGACAGAGCTTTGATCCTCTGGGAATATTGTTCAATCATGTAACTGGATGGCTTTGGTGGAGATGTACGTGTCTGACCCCCTTAGAGACATGGTCAGGCTAAGAGGTGTTGGCAAAGCACCTTCAAGGCTCTCAAGAGTACAAGATCAAGAGCTTTCTCCACTGCCATGCAATACAGCAAAGACATATCCTCTGCTTCTGCACTTCTTTTTTTAACCCTTTTTTTAGGAATTACATGGAAAAGACATGCACAAAGCAGCTTCCAATGCTCACAGCATCACAGAATCATGGAATGGTTTGGGTTGGAAGTGACTTCAAAGACGATCTAGTTCCACCCCCTGCCCCGGGCAGGGACACCTTCCACTAGACCTGGTTGCTCTAAGCCCCATCCAACCTGGCCTGGAACAATTTCAAGGACGGGGTAGCCACAGCTTTTCTGGGCAACCTGTGCCAGTGCCTCATCAGCCTCACAGGGAAGAATTCCTTCCCAATATCCAGTCTAAATCTCCTCTCAGCCCTTGTCCTATCACTGCTCACCCTTGAAAAAGTCCTTCTTCAGCCTTCTTGTAAGCCCCTTTAGACACTGGCAGGTTCTAGAAGGTCTCCCTGGAGCCTTCTCTCCTCCAGGCTAAGCATCCATGCCTTTGAAAACACATTCATGACTCAGGTTGCAGCTCCCTGGGCACTGAAACCAGGGGCAAACAAGATCATCAAGGCCACCAAAAGCATAAAAATGACACAAATTTACTTTTATTCACTTAATTTTAAGTGAACCCAACAAGACGGGTTCTAATATGCTCCCAGACTTCTTTAAGACACCATCAAAGCAAACTGAAGTTTCAGGACCATTTTTAGCAGAAGGAAACTGCTCTCGATTCCATCTTTGCGCAGAGAGGCTGTTCACACCTTCACAGGGCAAAACATCACTTAATATGGTCTTGACAAATGTGATGATGTCACTAGAACAACTGTAAAACTGACCAAAACATGTTGCTAAAGGCTCTGCCCCACAGCAGAATGAATGTCTGCATTATTTATAAATGCTGCAAGCACAGTAAAGCTCTTCACTGTCAGAGCCACAGGCGACGAAAGCTGGAGCGGAGTGAGAGGATGCAGGGTGGGAGACCTTATCTTCAAAACAAATACTCTAACCCAACAACCATTTTTCATGTGTTTTCAACATAAAATTTCCAAGGCTGTTCATTTCTCTGGAAGGCAGCCTGGCTGGGCTGCCATTTACTTTTCAAAACACGATGCTCCTGTGAGCCTGTTTGGGTTGTTTTGAAGTGCAAAGGGTGGGAAGCAGTGAGTGTGGAAACTTGACATCTTGTTTGAAGTCAGCTGTGCATGGGAGCAGTGATGGAAGAGTGATGGGAGCATCACCAACCTCCCAGATCCTGCTTTTCTCCTTCTCCTGCTGGCTGGTGGGTCCTCAGTGTCTCCAGCTCCTCGTGCAGCTCATCCTGCTCCAAGGGCTCAACTCCCAATCATAGATACATGGAATGTTTTGAGTCAGAAGGGACCTGAAAGACCAGCTAGTTCCA
>NW_008661030.1:100136-103852 GCF_000695815.1 Acanthisitta chloris | reverse complement strand
GCCTCACCACCCTCACAGGGAACAATTATCTCCCTAATATCCAATCTGAACTTTCCCTCCTTCAGCTTAAGACCATTCCCCCTGGTCCTGTCACTCCCTGCCCTTGTGATGACGAGAAGCTGCAGCAGTTCCAGAGATCCCAGGGCAGAGCAGCACCGTGAGGGGTAATTTGGGGCTCTGTACTCAACAGGAGCCTCTCTATAGGCAGCAGTTGCTCCCATGGGATGGACAAACCTCCTGAAGAAACTAAATGCCATCACATATGGCGATTTCCAGCCTGGCTGATGGAATACAGATTTAGGCTCCCATGCTACAACCAGGTTGTGTATCCAAATCCTTCCCCACCCCCCTAAAAGCTGATTTCATCAAAAGCTCCAATTGCAACCCTATCATTTACTCCAAAACCTGAAAAAAAATCCCCTTAGCATAATCTACTTAAACAACTAAATCTCATTTGTAGGTTATTAGAGCTGCTGCAGTCTGTAACATCCCTGCACAGAGCCTTGAGGAGAAGGAGGCAAAGTCAGTTGTAGCTGAGTGCTTTGACAAGTTTCCACATGGCTCATCAGCTGCTGTGCCAGCCACAAACAGCTCCAATGACTGCACAAAAAGACAGTGGAAAATATATATGGATAAAAATCCAAATCAAAGTGAAGGCTCTAACGAGGTCTGTGCTGGGTTTCAGGGCCAATCACTCAGCTCGCTGTCAGCTTCAGCCTCCAGCCACCATCCGTGTGTTTTCCATTTAGAACAGGCTTACAGACGCAATAATTGTGTCTCTGCTGCTCTGTACAAACTTCCTACCACACTGCTGGGGTAAGACTGAAGGGGAGTTATTGACTATAAACAGCTAAAATGACCCTTTTCCAGCCTCAATTTTAGATCATATTTTAAGACAGGAGTTTCAGGTCCCAGAGGAGTCTGCAAGGAGACAGATTCACTCAGAACAAGGGTAAAACCACCTTTTCTTCCCCAATTACTGCTTGGCTTTTCCTCAATATCCACATATATCAAAGCTCTTCATGGAGGGCAGGAGGAAACTGAGGCACACGGACTGTGGCCAAGTGTGGGGTGCAGAACTGCAGCTCCAGTGCATCACTCCCTGCCAACTCTGTCCCCAGTCCGAGAAACCTGGATCCTATTAGTGGCTTTGGCAAAGCCTTTGAGCCAGTGCTGTGCTTATGTGAACAACTCCTGTGACTGGAACATGGGACTTTCCTGTGCTGTGATTCAGTTTCTATCCCAGCAGGGCTGTGGGGCAGAGATCAGAGTTTTGGGAACATCTGAGGAACAGGAGCAATAGGATAGTTTCATAGTTCCATAGGATGTTAAGGGGTTGGAATGGACCTTAGAGATCATCTAGTCCCAATCCCCTGCTATGGGCAGGGACACCTCCCACCACACCAGGTTGCTCAAGGTTTTATCCAATGTGGGTTTGAACACTACCAGGGTTGGGGCAGCCACAGCCTCCCTGGGAAGCCTGTGCCAGTATCTCACCACCCTCACAGGAAAAACTTCTTCCTCATATCTCATCTAAATTTCCCTTTTTCAATTTATCCCCATTACTCCCTGTCCTGTCACTACAGTTCCTAACCAAGAGTCCCTCTGCAGCTTCTCTGGAGCCCCTTCAGATCCTGGCAGGTTGCTAGGAGGCCTGCACATAACCTTCTCCAGGCTGAACAGTCCCAACTCTGTCAGCCTGTCCTCATAGGGAAGGTGCTGCAGTCCTCTGATCAGCTTTACGGCCTCCCCTGGACTTGCTTCAACAGTTCCATGTCCTTCATGTGTATGCGACACCAGAATTGTGTGCAGCACTCCAAGTGAGATCTCACAAGAGCAGAATAGAGGGGAAGAACCCCCTCCCTCCCCTGCTGCCCACACTCCTGTGGATGCAGGATGTTGGAGATGATCAGTCTCTGCTTTGAGGAATTAGCAGAAACACTGATAACCACTGTAAACCAGGTGGAAGTTCATTCTGAAGCATAGCAGTGCTCAGGATGAGATGGAAAAGGTTTCCTAGGCAGCAGAGCTGCAACACTTTCTTTTTATATCAACGCCAACACAAACCATCAAAATGACCCAGCACGAGGGACAGATGAATCCCACTCTTCTTGGAGCAACCTGGGCTAGTGGAAGGTATCCCTGTCCATAGTAGGGGTTGGAATGAGATGGGTCTTCAAGGTCCCTTCCAATCCAAACCATTCTGTGATTCCAAGATTCTGTGACATCTGGGCAGGTGGTTTCTTCCCCAAACGTAACTCTCTAATGTTTTTGACTTTCCACTAGTTTAATTTTAATAATAAAATGCAATAATAATAATAATAAAATTGTATTTTCAGGACCAAACTGGTCCCAAAGTAAAATCCGATGGTTATGAGGTTGATATTTGATTCCTACCAACCTCTCACCTACAGAGAAAAATAAACCAGAACCTCCTCAAAGTGACTAGTGAAAGGAGGAGGCACAGGCTGTAACAAGAGAAATCAGTGGTAAATAAGGACAAAACCAACTATTTCTCAGTGGGAAAACAGGTGGGAAAGGAGTCCAAAGAGTTTGGGTAGTCTCTGCACAACATCCTGAGTAACCTCGTCTACCTTTAGCACGACTCTGAAGAATGGGTTGGGGTACAGACACCCAAGAGTCTTCTGTAGCCAATATTCTTCTTCACTACATGGTCCTGTTCTGGAATATTTATATCCAAGGAAATTAGTGTTATTTTAGATGTTCTATCTTAAGACAACTCTCTGAATCTGCTTCCTTACTCCTTTTCAGAAAACACCAAGGATCACAAATGCATGGAATGAGTTGGGTATGAGTAAGGAAAGGAGATCTTTGTGGGGAAGAACATGATAAAAAAAGCCAAAACAAGGGCAAATAGGAATACAGAGAGATGTTTGTATGCAGAAAGGCATTGGAATCTGCCTGGAATGGGGAGAACATTCCAGCAATCCCAATCAGCACAGACTACAGCACAGCTAAACGTAGCTGTGAGAAGCCACCATGAATTGAATTACTTTATAAGGGTCAGATCCTGCCTGAAACTTCATCAAACTTGTAACGGGCTTCACATGGAAAACATCCAACTTGGCTGTCTATTCCAGGTTTCCATCTTTAAGCCAAGAATCCAAGTCTATTGCTGGTCTTGCTTCTGTCACCACATCCAGCCTTGCCCCAGGACAGTGAAGGTGAGAAAACCTTCGGAAACATATTTCTGAGGAAATTCCTGAAGGAATCTGCATTTCCACCTGTTCCACACAAAACAGCTAGAAGAGAAGAAGTTGCTCCTAATTGGGGCTGCACTGCCCTTGCTGGTGTCTCCTGTACCTTCCACTGCTGGAGGAGGTCTTAGATTCTGATTAAAAGAGTATTAAAGTGCTTATTTAAGGGAAACCCATACCACATGACATAAACTCTGCAAAAAGATCCCACAGAAGAATAAAAATGAGCTTTCCAACCTTGGCACTGTATCTAAAGGTGCAAACACTTTGCACGTGTCCTTCAAATCAGCCTTTAATGAGACATCAGCAACCCCAAAGCTTTAATTCCAGACTCAATTCCTGCATTAAGTCACTGCATTACTCCATTCAGACCTGGAACCTGAAGCCTGTTACCCTGAGCCCTGTGCTCCAGGTGGGATGGGCAGGAACTCCATACTCCATGAGGTGAGAGAAATCAAAGGTTCCCCTTGCTCTTCACCTGAACGTGAAGTGTCAAGA
>NW_008661030.1:62592-100117 GCF_000695815.1 Acanthisitta chloris | reverse complement strand
TTCCCTGTCTTGTCCACCTCTCACTTGGGATTAAGTCTGTAACTTGTGTACAGACAAAGCTACTTCAGAGAAAGCAATAATTGACATTATTCCCTAAAATTTTACAGTGGTTGGATTTGCTTCTCAAGTTTCAAAATGCATGGAAAGGTATTCTCTGATGGAATTCTCACATTCTCAAAGCACAGTCTGGACAGCAGATTGGGAGGTACCACAGCAGTGTGATGCCCAGGTAGAAGTAAGGCAAATCAACAACCTGTCAGTGGACAATTTGAGTCAAACAGCTGCAGAGCATGAGGTTTTCCTTTGAGCTAACTGTTGGGGGTTGGGACTAGATTACTACCCCTTAACATACTATGATGATACTATGGCCTTAAAGTTCATATTGTTCCACCAGCTGCCATGGGTAGGGACAAATTCCACTAGACCAGGTTGCTCCAAGACCCATCTAGTCTGACATGAAACACTTTCAGGGACAGAGCAGCCACAACTTCTCTGGGCAACATGTGCCAGTGCCTCACCACACTCACAGCCAAGAATTCCTCCCCAATTCCTTCCTGCCCCTCTGGCAGTTGGAAGCCATTACCCCTTGTCCTGTCACTCTAGGCCCTTGTCCCAAGTATGTCTCCAGCTCTCTTTAGGCACTGAAAGGTGTGAGAAAGTCTCCCCAGGGCTTTCTCTTCTCCAGGCAGAACTCTTTCAGCAAGAGGTGGCAGCTGAGCTGCCCTGACCCCACAAGGGGATGCAACAGCAAATGACTCAGTAAATTACAGCACTGCACAGACTGTGCTTCCTCCAGCTCTTCAGTCTCCCTTTCTCCTGCCTAAATTCTGATTTTCTAGGCTCCTTTTTTCCTTCTGGCCTTGCCTAATGACCTGCTGACTGGGTTTGACACCTCCAAGCCGTGACAGATGGCTCCACACGTTGCTGCTAATGTGCTGGAAACCACCTCTGGATGCAGCTCCCTGACTGAACCCAGCACTGGGACAGCTCTACCAGAGGGGGTTGTATTTCAATGGATTTGTGCCTTTTCACACTATTTATATCCTAAGTGTGATCAGATGAGAGCAAAAACAAAAAAAAATATTCTTTCCACAGTCCATTACATCACCTTTTCCTCTTGGAAAAGTTTGTAACTTCATATATATTTATGCTCACAGCCCCACACAGGGTGTGCTCTCTCCTTACAAGAGCAGAACATTCTCATCATGTAAATTAAAGGATAATCTATAGGAAAAATATGCTACTGGGAAGAATTTCGTGCTGGAGGCTTCCTCTGTCTTCTATTAAAGCCCCTTTGGAGAGAGTTTCAAGTGACTGAAAGGCAGAGGGATAACAAAATACCCCAAATTATGGTTTTAAACTGCCAGAGGGCAGGGGGAGATTGGAGAAGGAATTCCTCCCTGTGAGGGTGGTGAGGCATTGGCACATGTTGAGCAGAGAAGCTGTGGCTACTCCATCCGTGAAGTGTGATGGCATTTAGTTTCTTCAGGAGGTTTGTCCATCCCATGGGAGCAACTGCTGCCTATAGAGAGGCTCCTGTTGAGTACAGAGCCCCAAATTACCCCTCATGGTGCTGCTCTGCCCTGGGATCTCTGGATCTGCTGCAGCTTTAAGCTGCCAGAGTGCAGGGGGAGATTGGAGAAGGAATTCCTCCCTGTGAGGGTGGTGAGGCATTGGCACATGTTGAGCAGAGAAGCTGTGGCTACTCCATCCGTGAAGTGTGATGGCATTTAGTTTCTTCAGGAGGTTTGTCCATCCCATGGGAGCAACTGCTGCCTATAGAGAGGCTCCTGTTGAGTACAGAGCCCCAAATTACCCCTCACGGTGCTGCTCTGCCCTGGGATCTCTGGATCTGCTGCAGCTTCTCGTCATCACAAGGGCAGGGAGTGACAGGACCAGGGGGAATGGTCTTAAGCTGAAAGAGGAAAAGTTCAGATTGGATATTAGGGAGATAATTGTTCCCTGTGAGGGTGGAGAGGCTCTGGCACAGGTTGCCCAGAGAAAGCTGTGGCTGCCCCATCCCTGGGAGTGTTCCAGGCCAGGTTAGATGTTGCCTGGAGCAACCTGGTCTAGTGGAATTTGTCCCTGCCCATGGCAGGGGGTGGAACAAGATGAGCTTTAAGGTCCCTCTAACCCAAACCAGTCTGGGATTTTGTGTTCTGAGGGGATAAAATAGAAGCAGCATTTTTCCACAAACTGGGAAATGACCTGTGCACATTCATTTCATCAACCTGCTCCCACAGCCAGCTAGAATAATGTGCCCAAGAGGTTAGACAGCAAGTTTGGACCCCAGTCACTTCCAATAATAATTCCTACCTCCATCAAGGCAGGACAGAAAATAGTGTGAACTCAGGTTGACCTCCAAGAAATCCCTTAACCTAAAAATATGAAAGACAAACTGTTTCCACTGAGAGCTGCTATATAAAACCACCTCAGTAAAAGCTCCAGACTCCTTTCAAACTAACCTCAAACATGAAGCAAATTCCAGCCTGCTATTTTCCTCTGGCATCCTGGAATGTACATCTCAAGGACAGAACTGGCTGTTCAAATTAGCTCCTGCTCCTGCAGAAGCGATTGTTTTCCAACACTTCTGAAAAGCAATCCTGCACAGGGTCTGCATTCCAGGGAGGATACCCTCCCCCCCTCCACATTTCAAACATTAGGAGGAGCAGAGCCATAACAGACTTTGTGCACTTTGCTTCCAAGTTGCCACAAATAAAAAGAAGAAAAAATATATTACATTTTTTGCTGGGTTTTGCTTTAGAGTGTCCTCGCAACAACTTCATAATACAGAAAATCACTGGATCATTCAGGTTGGAAAAGACATTTAAGATCAGAGAATCACAGAATGGTTTGGGCTTGAAGAGACCTACAAGATCATCCAGTTCCACCCCCTGCCATGGGTAGGGACACTTTCCACTAGATCAGGTTGCTCCAAGTCCCGTCCACCCTGGCCAGGAACATTTCCAGGGATGGAGCAGTCACAGCTTCTCTGGGCAACCTGTGCCAGTGCCTCAACACCCTCACAGGGAACAATTTATTTCCAGTATCTAATCTAAATATCTCCTGGTTTAGTTTAAAACCATTTTCCCTTGTCCCATCTCTATCCCTCTGTGTAAAAAGTCACTCTCCCTCTTTTTTATATGTCCCTTTATATAATGAAAGGCTGCAACAAGCTCTTCCCAGAGCCTTCTTTTAGAATCATAGCATCATCAGGGTTGGAGGAGATCTCTAGGATTACCAAGCCCAACCATTTACCTGGCAGTGCTGTAACCCCTAAATCCTAAACCGTATCCTCCAGCATCAGATCCAGATACCTCTTAAACACTTCGCAGGATGGTGACTCCACCTCCGCCCTGGGTAATCTATTCCAGTGCCTGACTACCCTGACAGGGAAAAAATTCTTCCTAACATCTAATCTGAATCTCCCCTGGTTTGTGTGAGCAGTGCCATGACATGAACTGACATAAGCAGTTCACACTGCTTATGGCAGTTCCCTCTAGTCCTCTCCCTGCAGGCATGGCAGGAGAGACCTGGCTGAATAACCCCAACTTGGACCATGGGTCCAACCATAGATTCCTCTGTCCTTGGCTCTCCCAGAGGCTGCTAACAGGTTTAGATGAGAACAAATCAAGCCATTTGCAGAAAGACTCAACTTCCCTGAGTGGTTTTGTGCTCTGAGTCAGCTTGTGAGGACTATTTCTGGTTACGGGGCACACCCGGCACGACTATCTGCTCAGGTTCCCTTAATCTTTGGAACAAAAGATTCCTATCTCCCATGGCTGTCATTCCTGATTACCACATCATTTCCCCATCAGCCCTCATGTCAGCAGCCAAATTAAGGTATTACACTCTGGAACATTTAATGTGATTAGATCGGAGGAGTATTTACTCTTCCACTTGGGCAGATTCGAGGGCTGTGGACAGGAGGATGGGGAGATGCCAAGTGAGTTGCAGCGTGTTCCACACCTACTGCTCCTTCTCTGTCTGTCTGTCTGTCTGACACCACATCATACAAAAGCCAGACTCTTCTTTTTCATGATATTCAGCACATCAGGCTCCAGCCCAGGCTCAAAACACACACAAGCTTTAAATAAAACTCACAGGCACATGGCATCCTCCCAGGACAACCTGAACTTCCAATGCCAGGAACTCCCAGCCCCACCCACTAGAGAGACAGAACCAGACAGTTCATAGAATCACAAAATGAGTTGGATTGGAAAAGACTGCAAAGACCATCTAGTTCCAACCCCCTGCCATGGCCAGGGACACCTTCCACTAAATCAGGTTGCTCCAAGCTCATCCAACCTGGCCTTGACCCACAGGAAGCTAAAATCCCAACCAAAAATCACAGAAATTAAACAATCTGCTGCTCACAAGAGATCTCACCCCAAAAGACACACAACTCCCAACTACAAACCAGAAACAAAAGCTCTGCAAGCTGTATGTCTGGTTAGACCAAGCCACAGCCCAAACTTTGACCAGCCAAGCACCACAGCTGAGCAATTACTCAGAAGAGACAAGAACCAAGTTACAGAGCTAAATTATCCACTTCAATGAACTCAGGATTTGCTCAAGCAAGATGACGGCTCCTGGTGACTCACAGGACCCAACCGTGGCCGTCCCAGAGGATTACCCAGTAAGCAAAAGTTGGGTCAACAAAGTTGGGCCACTGAACACCTTGGATTAGAGTATTTACATACTTTTGGGGATTCAGAGCTGCTCCAGAGCTCTTAACATTGGGAATGAATTCTTACAACTGAATTTTCAAACCAGACGAAAGAATTCCAATGTCTCATGAAAGCCTTCTACATGACAGAGCCGTTCTCAACCAGCTTCAGTGGTTATAAAGGAACCAGCATCAGGATCTCCCCATGACTCCTGCATCCAAATTCATGCCATGTGCTGCTTTTCCCCTCCAAATGGCAGCACTTCTGGTACTCGTTTGGCTTCAAAGCATCAAAGGTCCGAAAGCAAGTAAAAAGTTCACCCCAGTCCCCTGCAAACAGCCACAACTGCTCAGGAGAAGGAAAAAAGGGGATGACGCTTCTCTCTGATGGGATCAATGGGGGACCTAGAGAATCACAGAATCACAGAATGGTTTGGGTTGGAAGGGACCTTAAGGGTCATCTAGTTCCAACTCCCCAGTCACGGGCAGAGACACATGCCAGTAGACCACATTGCTCCAAGCCCCATTCAACCCGGCTTGGAACACTTCCAGGGATGGAGCAGCCACAGACGCTCTGGACAGCCGGTACCACAGCCTCACAGCCAAGAATTTCTTCCCAGTATCCCATCTAACCCTGCCCTCTGGCAGTGGGAAGCCATTCCCCCTTGTCCTGTCCCTTAAGGCCCTTGCCCAAAGTCCTTCTCCATCTCTCTTGGAGCTGGAAGGTGCTGGAAGGTCTCACCAGCGCTTCTTCTCCAGGCAGCAACCTAAAAGGCTGATGCATCTCCCTGAAACCAACTTTAATGGATCCATTCAAGCAACAACCTCCCTGTGCAATTATCATGCCTATCTGCTCCCACTAATGTGCTTGTTTACTCTCTCTGGCAAACCCCAGATCAAGTGTCAGTTCATCCCTGGGATTCTTTCCCCTAAGCCAAGCCCAACAGACCGTGGTGGTAATTGAAACGCTGAGAGCTCACACAGCATCAATCCATGTGACCTGAGCTGTGCCGCCAAAATCCACCCCCAGGGAAGCCCCTGTGGAGGGCCTGGTGGGGAAGGAGAATTTAAATGAATGAAGGAGAAGCCTCTGGAGAGATTAATATACATGAGCACATGGCCTGAATAAATGTTGCACTTGGAGTGGGTTGTTGGGTTTATTAGAAAGAGGCAGGGATTATCCAAGGGAACCATGTGGAAACACACCAGGAGTGGTGATGGGTCTTTGCATCTACTTGTTTGGCATCTCCCAACAGCCTCGACAACATGGACACAGTGCCCAAGAAGGTGTTAAAGCATTCAGGAATAACAGGGACCTTCCCCTACTCTTGAGGCTGACCTGTCTGCAAGCACAGGAAGATGAAGGGAATCACCCCATCCTTTTTCCCTATTAGAAGGAGCCAGATGTTTCTTTTCTTTCAGTTTGGAAGAGTCAGAGGTTCAAAATCATTACAAAACATGTAATTTTGGACTCAGGGGCATCAGTCACCCTCTGTGTGTGTGTTGGAAGGGCCTCCTATAGATACATGGTCTGAAAGGTGTTTGCATCTTCAAAGGGAGTGGGAGGTGGAGAAGACTTCATGGTTCTTCCATTGCTTAACCTCAACTGCACCAAGTCATGTCCACTTTTTCCTGCCTGGACCCATCAGAAGCCATAGGGATGCCACAACCATTGCCAGAGGAAACCTCAGCTCAGCTGGAACCTCAGTAGCCTGTGGAGATATGTCAACTCCTCTCACTGGAGAAAGGGTTGAGCCTGCAAGATGGTGTTCAGCCTCTCTGCTTCACATTATCCCAGGAGTTACTGCAAGCAACATGACATAGAATCACAGAATCATTTATGTTGGAAAAGACTTTTAAGATCACTGAGGTGTGGTCAGTCTCTTCTCCCAGGAAACTAGTGACAGGATGAGAGGACATAGTTCCAAGCTGCACCAGGGGAGGTTCAAGTTAGACATTAGGAAGAATTTTTTCCCAGAAAGCGTGGTTAGACACTGGAATGTACTGCCCAGGGAGGTGCTGGAGACACCTTCACCAGTGTTTAAGGAGAGGCTGGACTTAGTGCCATGGTCTAGTTGACATGGTGGTGTTAGGTCATGGGTTGGAGTTGACGATCCAAAAGGTCTTTTCCAACCTGATTGATTCTGTGAGTCCAACAATTCTTCCAGCACTGCCAAGGCCACCACTAAACCACATCCCAAGGGCCACATCCACATGGCCTTTAAATCCCTCCAGGGATGGTGACAACACCACTGCCCTGGGCAGCCCGTGCCAGGGAGGGACAACCCTTGAGGTCATGGGTTGGAGTTGACGATCCAAAAGGTCTTTTCCAACCTGATTGATTCTGTGAGTCCAACAATTCTTCCAGCACTGCCAAGGCCACCACTAAACCACATCCCAAGGGCCACATCCACATGGCCTTTAAATCCCTCCAGGGATGGTGACAACACCACTGCCCTGGGCAGCCCGTGCCAGGGAGGGACAACCCTTGAAGAAATTTCATAGAATCACAGAATCATTTATGTTGGAAAAGACTTTTAAGATCACTGAGGTGTGGTCAGTCTCTTCTCCCAGGAAACTAGTGACAGGATGAGAGGACATAGTTCCAAGCTGCACCAGGGGAGGTTCAAGTTAGACATTAGGAAGAATTTTTTCCCAGAAAGCGTGGTTAGACACTGGAATGTACTGCCCAGGGAGGTGCTGGAGACACCTTCACCAGTGTTTAAGGAGAGGCTGGACTTAGTGCCATGGTCTAGTTGACATGGTGGTGTTAGGTCATGGGTTGGAGTTGACGATCCAAAAGGTCTTTTCCAACCTGATTGATTCTGTGAGTCCAACAATTCTTCCAGCACTGCCAAGGCCACCACTAAACCACATCCCAAGGGCCACATCCACATGGCCTTTAAATCCCTCCAGGGATGGTGACAACACCACTGCCCTGGGCAGCCCGTGCCAGGGAGGGACAACCCTTGCCATGAAGAAATTTTCCCTAATATCCAATCTAAACCTCCCCTGGCACAACTTGAGGCTGTTTCCTCTTGTCCTGTTGCTTGTTCCCTGGGAGCAGAGCCTGACCCCACCTGGCTTCAGTCTCCTGTCAGGGAGTTGTAGAGAATGAGAAAATTCCTCCTGAGCCTCCTTTTCTCCAGGCTGAGCCCTCACAGCTCCCTCAGCCACTGCTCATCACACTGGTGCTCCAGACCCTTCTCTGGACACACTGGTCCAGAAGGAATCTGCCCTCACTGTGTTCAGTCTTCATATTTGCTTTAGGTCCAGGCGCAAATCCGTGTGTGTTAGACCGGTTCCACCTCCACCCAGATCCTCCAGCAAGCCCCACAGCAGAAAACTGCTGCTCCTCTGCGTTGGTGGTCAGACCACCTCAATCTTTATCAGTCAAAGGTTGGACTTATCTTAGAGGTCTTTTCCAACCTAAATGATTCTGTGATTCTCTAATTAAAGACCATTAGCCTAATTGCTCTCTTTTTCCCTATGTATCCAGCACACAGAGCCCTCTTGGCGTCACTGATCTCACAAACCAGCTTTGAAGTCCCACACTTTTTGAGATATGTATAAAAATAGACAATAATAAGGATATTTATGCTAATATTTGGTCAAAATTGCACTCCAGATATCTAATTCTGGTTAAATCTTCGATGCTTTGGTGAAGTTTGTTACATTTCTAGGATTAGGTGCTGGTTTCATTAACCCACAGGAATGCAAAGTCAACCTGAGAACTGGAAAGTCAGTCAAGGATATTCCTGGTTTGCTCATTTCAATACTGGATGTGAAAAATCATAGAATCATGGAATCATTTAGGTTGGAAAATCCTTCTAAGATCATCAACACACAGCACTGCCAAGGCCACCACTAAACAATGTCCACAGGTGCCACACCCACACAGCTTTTAAATCCATCCAGGGATGGTGACTTCAGCACTGCCCTGGGCAGCCTGTGCCAGGGCTAGACAGCCCTTTCCATGAAGAAATATTCCATAATATCCAACCTAATACCAGCACCACTCCTATTCCAGAGGAAAACCACTTAAACACTGAAGCACTGATTTAGAGGGAACAGAATACTTCCCACTATCATCAGAGCAACCTGTAAACTCCTAATAAAACCAAGCCAGAAAATAACCTATTTATACATCTAATAGCAACAAAAATTGTGTTTAAAACCAAAGCCAAGTGCCCTGGAATCAACAGAGCCTACAGGAATGCAAATTGTCATTTTTATCATGGGATAGGGGGAACTAATTCATTGAAAAACCATTCTGTGATTCCATAAATCTAATGGAGAAGTTGAGATAAATCATTCTTCAACGTTCCTGGCTGTACAGTGCCACCTTGCTGTCACGCCATCAATAAAAATGACAACTGTGAAGGACCAAAGTTTTTGAAAGTGATGTGCACTATGTTAACCTTAAATGACCCAGGAATCCTTGGCTGAAACACAATATTCAAGTCATCTTAATCCCAATTCTCCACTTATTTGGAGGACACAACTCATCTCTGTTGGATTCTTCCATAGCTCCACATCATTGCCATTCCTGTGGCTTCCCTCCACTGCCTCAGCTTGAAGCATGAAGAGGTCAGCTTCCCCCTCCTCTGTCTCCTCTCTCTCTTACACATCAGTCACCTCCCTTTCCTCACAACCCTTATCTCATTGATTAACCTCTTAATCCACGTGTACAGCACTACATAAACACTAGTCAATATTTGTACTCTTTAAATCAGATGGAAAAAAATCAATGGGAGACTCTGGCAACAGACAGCTCTGGGATCACTTGTCCAAGAGGCAATTAATAGCTCATTCCTGAGGGATACAGAGTACCAAAGGCTTTGCAATCAAAGTCACCTTGATGGATAAAAGCAGCACTGGTACTGCCCTGTGTGCTGTCCCCAATGTCCATCACACCCTGTGTGTTATTCCAGAATGCTGACTGCTTGACTGGCAAAATATCACAACAGACTTTCCAGGAGCTAACATTTCCTTGCCCTGAAATGATCCTGCTGCACTTGAGAGAGCCCAAGGAGAAGAATTACATGGATGCATTGGGATACTGTTTCCTTACAGCTTCAAAGACAAGACTGCTCTGCAAAACTGATTTTACCACCCACCAAGATCCAGCTAAGGCATTCCAGGGAGACCCAGAAGCTGAGACAAGTGATTCTTCACTTTCATGGTAGCAACAGGAGCTCTCAGGGGGAAAAAAAACCCAAGTTGAACAAGGTGAAGGTAGGATGTCATGAAAGGCAGCTCCATAAAAGCTTCTTTATGGACAGCTCTTCCTCACCGGCTCAAGAGTGACAGCTCCCAGGCATGCACAGATCACTGCAGCAGATTGGGTTTCACAGGCAGAGATGCTGAGGTGAAGGGCAACCACCTCTGGCCCTCTCTATTCCCCATCAGTCCTGCCTCAATCAGCAGGTTAAAGGTGAAAGTGGGCCTTATAACTCCAGTGGTGTCATTTTCCTGGCTGGATGACTGCCTCATGGCCTCCAGCAATTACAGGGCACAGCAGGGAGGAGATCTCTCCTCCCACCAGCTCTGACTGCTCACGCCTGAAGCAGCAGCAACCTGTTCCAGGGAGGATGGACCATGAGCTGCCAGAGCTGAGGGACCACAAGCAGCCAGAGCTGAAGGTGCTCAGGAGGAGACATAAGCTGCAGTTCATAGTATCATAATATGTGAAGGGGCTGGAATGGACCTTAGAGATCATCCAGTCTAGGGACACCTCCCACCACACCAGGCTGCTCAAGGCTTTAGCCAACCTGGCTTTGAACACTGCCAGGGTTGGGGCAGCCACACCTTCCTTGGCAACCTGTGCTAGTGTCTCACCACCCTCACAGGAAAAATACTTCTTCCTAATATCTCATCCAAATTTCCCTCTTTCCATTTATTCCCATCACTCCTTGTCCTATCACTGCAGTTCCTAACCAAGAGTCCCTCTGCAGCTTCCCTGGAGACCCTGCAGATCCTGACAGGTTGCTAGGAGGTCTTCACACAACCTTCTCCAGGCTGAACAGCCTCAACTCTCTCAGTCTGTCCTCACAGGAAATGTGCTTCAGTCCTCTGATCAGCTTGGTGGCCTCCTCGGGACTTGCTTCAACGGTTCCAAGTCTTCTTGAGGTTAGGGACACCAGTTGAGTCTTAGAGGAATAAAACTCAATGGAAGCATGTTCTGTTCCAGTACAATGCTCTCTTTGGCTGAGGTGCTTCCAGGGGTCCTGTCTTGAGTGGCACCACTGTTTTACTATAAAGTATAAGCAACCTGGTCTAGTGGAAGGGGTCCCAGCACAAGTCAGAGGGTTGGAATGAGATGGGTTTTAAGGTCCCTCCCAACCCAAACCAGATGCTATGATGATGGTGAGGACAAGCATCTCCCATCTCACCATCATCTGCTTCCAACATCCATCCCTGCTCAGTTTGCACAACATCTCCAAGTATTTAACACCCAACCATGAGGTAGGAAAGTCAATTTGTTGCTTTCCAATTCCTCATTTCCTCCCATTATTTCTTTTGTCTAGCCCAGACAAACTCTCTCAATGAAAGAGAATTTGATTGTTTGTTTGCTTTCATTGTTCCAGGCTGTAAAGTGTCGACAGGCTCCACAATTCCCATGCCATGCCCTAACGACAGGAACCCAAGCAGTGCCCTCTGCCTCACAGAAGTGCTAACAGAATATGTCTGCACTCTTGATTTTTTGTTGTTTGAAGGCTCTGGGGAGCGTCTACGCAATTTTAAGTCCTCACCATGCAAATCCATCCTTCCTGAATGGAGAGTGCTGGATTCTGAGTCTGAGAATGGATATGGGATTGATGTGATATTAATATAATTGAACTTAAAAAGGTTGTTTAAAGCTACAATAAGACTAGCCTAAACCCACCATAGCAGGAAAAAGCAGAGTTAAGGCTATAAATCTACTCTGAGCTCAGCCATTGTGTGTCTTTCCTTCTCCCCATCCCTTTTCTGCAGAGCACGGAGAGCAGCAGCTTAGATTTCCAGCCCAAACTTTACAGCATCCTTCAGTCGTGAAGGATGAGTGAGTCAGGCAGTTAACACTGATCTAAGAACAGGAAAACTATTTAACGTGCCCTTTGCCAATGTTGTTGGGTTTTGGGCACTTAAAAAAAAAAAAGAGTAGCTTGAGCCTAACAAGAAAGAAACACAGTGGTTTGGCCAAGCCCCTGGAATATCCTTCCTGGGGCATTGGGCTAGCCACAGCCTCAGAGAATCCTGCAAGGCTCCCTGGGCAATGCCTGCCTGACAATCCATGTCTGAGTACATGAAGTCACATTGGAATGGAGAAAAATGCCTCCATCTTCGATCCATGATGGGTCTTCAACATCGAACAATGAGTACTCTGGTTGGGTGAGCAGCACCAGAGGTGTGGGATGCCTGGAAGAGCCCAGCCATGCATTGGAGCTCAGCTTGAACTTTAGGAGGACCCAATACAGCTTGTAAACCACCTCTTGCTACTTCTTAGATGTGTCACAACTGGTCTAAGGCACCTTTTAATCAAGGTCCAAATGGTTTCCAGCAAAGATAAAGCACCTTGCTCTGATGTTACCAAGGTGGGGTCAAATGGATGGTATGAACATCAAGGCAGAAGGATCAGGGGTTATTAAGAGCATGAAATAAGGCTGAAAAAAGGCTCCACAGTAAACATCTGCAGGTTTGGGTTTGCTAATATTGACTCGGTTGTTTTTTAAAATCATTCCCTCCATCTTATCTTTCTATTTCTTCACCTCTTCCAAGTTTCCCAGGGAGCCATGGGGTGGGAGTGGGATGGATGGTGACACCTAAATACCTTGACTAATAGGGGTCAGCCTCTTCTCCCAGGTGACAAGTGACAGGAGAAGAAGAAATGGCTTCAAGTTGTGCCAGGGGATGTTTAGATTGATATTATGGAAAAATTCTTCATGGAAAGAGTTGCCCAGCCCTGGCACAGGCTGCCCAGAGCAGTGGTGGAGTCATCATTTCTGGAGGTATTTAAGAGCCATGTGGATGCGACACTTGTGGATGTGGTTTAGTGATGGTCTTGGCAGTACTGGGGGAATGGTTGGACTCGATGATCTTAGAGAGCTTTTCCAATCTCAACAATTTCATGATTCTAATGGAAATCCAAAGGGTGTTTGAAGCACAAGGTGGGACATGGAAATAGGTCCCACATCCTTATGTGATCTCCAAAAGTTGAGGACCTCAAGCACACTTCGTTCACAGGTGAAACAGGTACAGAGCTCTCACCACAGCAGGCTCCTAACCTGAACTGAAGGGTGTGGCCAGCTCCACCTTCCAAAGGGGAGAGGACTCAATCAGCACAAGTACATGAAATTCCTAAGGTTTTAAATGAGCCTTAACCACAGAATCATGGAACGGTTTGGGTTGGAAGAGACCTTAGAGACCATCTAGTTCCAATTCCCTGCCACAGGCAGTGACACCTTCCACTAGCCCAGGTTGCTTCATCCAACCTGGCCTTGAACACCTGTAACTTAATAAATCTGTAACGTCACACAAAGTGTTAGTTTCCACCAAGTGATTTCAGCAAACATTTCCAAAGGTAATTTTCAGTCCAAATATGGATTTAGAAAACAATTCCAGGCATTTCTGGAGAGAGAAAGCTAATGCACAAGTCCTTTTTTTGTGGTGTCAACAGAATTACATTATTAACCCATGCAGATAACTCTTGAGAGGACACTCAGCATGATGCTGGGGTGGCTCAGAAACCACTGAGGTCCACTAAATTAACACCAGGCTGCAGCTTTGCTTTCCCCAGGCAATCTGGCATGTAGAAAACTCAGGACAATTTGGCTCTATGGAAGTAGAGAGGTGGGACAGAGGGTGAAGTTGATAACATTAATAACTTCTGGAATAATAATAATAACTTCTGGGAAGCTGATGTGGCTATAGCTTCTGGGTGTTTAGAAAAGCCTCTATCACATTCATGAGTGTTAGGAAACAAAACACCATCTAATTGGCAGTAATTACTTCAGCTGGAAATCAGACATTTGCCCTCTGTGGTCTCCATCACCTGTTTAGACTCTTCAGGCTTCATGTATGCACAAAATCCAACAAAATGGGCAGTTGTTCGGTGGCCTCTAGGCACCACCACAGTGAACATTACTAATAAAGTTGGATGCATTATCCAAAAGATCTCAATCAGTGGAAGGAACTCAGAGAGGAGCAACAGGAATAATTAACAGTCTGGAGATAAGATCTTAACAGAAAAGCCTATATTTAAGAGTAATGATCAAACTAGCTCAAAGCTATCACTGCTGGGAAATGAAGACTGGAACATGTGTCTTCACACCTCTGTTTCCTCAGTGCTCAAGAAGGTGATATTTGCAATGAAAGATTCATGGAATTCAGCATTTCACTTGGCACACTTGGGAGGCAGCTGTGGGCAGGGCATGTGGAGACCGTGCTGGAGAGCCAGCCAAGGGCTTTGGATCTCTGGGATGGAGAGGAGAATGTGGCAGAGACCATGCAGCAATGGTTAAATAATTAAAGCTTGTGCTGCAAAGCAAGGACAGGGCACAGGGTAAACACAGGAGTAAAGAGATGCAGGTAAAAGGAGAGGAGAGAATGGAAGAGGTTGATGGCTGGATTTGATCTTAGAGGTCTTAGGGCATGGCATGGGAATTGTGGAGCCTGTCAACAATTTACAGCTTGGAACAATAAAAGCAAACAAACAATCAAATCCTCTTTCACTGGTGCTGCAAAGCAAGGACAGGGCACAGGGTAAACACAGGAGTAAAGAGATGCAGGTAAAAGGAGAGGAGAGAATGGAAGAGGTTGATGGCTGGATTTGATCTTAGAGGTCTTAGGGCATGGCATGGGAATTGTGGAGCCTGTCAACAATTTACAGCTTGGAACAATAAAAGCAAACAAACAATCAAATCCTCTTTCACTGGGAGAGTTTGTCTGGGCTAGACAAAAGAAATAATGGGAGGAAATGAGGAATTGGAAAGCAACAAATTGACTTTCCTACCTCATGGTTGGGTGTTAAATACTTGGAGATGTGCAAACAGTGCACTGAGCAGGGATGAATGTTGGAAGCAGAAGATGGTGAGGGGGGAGATACTTGTCTTTACTATCATCATAGAGTCATGGACTGGTTTGGGTTGGGAGGGACCTTAAAGACCATCCCATTTCAACCCTCTACCACGGGAAAGGACACCTTCTGCCAGACCAGGTTGCTCCAAGCCCCATTGAACCTGGCCTGGAACACTTCCAGGGATGGGGCAGCCACAGCTTCTCTGAGCAAAATACAGTGTACAGATCCCCCACACTGCAGCCTTTGCCCAGAGCAGTACAATGGAAGTTCAGGAGAACCAGCTGAGCTCTGAGGTCAATGATGGGCAAGGGCAGGGGGATGGCAGCCTACAGATCAATTTGGAGGAGAAAAGCAGCAACTGAAATGAGCTAAAAACCCCATGAGTCACCTTTTCATCTCTGCCCTACTGCATCCAGTGACTAACACAGCAGCTAATCTGTCTGCAGCTTCTCTTACAACAGAAACCTTCAGTGGCACAAGCAAGTACATGTGGAGGAGACATCTCGCTGGGATAGTTAATTTAATTGATCAGCCCTTTAAGATGGTTTTCAACTTCTGTTGTATCTACCAGCAAAACAAGTTGGGAAAAATAAGCCAAACCAGTTTCCCGAGCAGCAGACTCAGGTCTGGCTCCAAGGCTCACCCTCATGTCTTGTTTTCACACTGTTCATCAGTTATCTCATGACCTTGCAGGGCTGGGAAACAACATCTAACTGCAAAATATAAAAACAAGCTAAAATAAACAAACCAGGGCTTCCTGCCTGGTGGGCAAGAACCTGCATGATGTCCTGGATGCTGCCTTGGAGTGCTTGGAGGGACCATCTCCACTTTCCCACCATCAAATGATGTTTGTTAGGATCTGTAGTGACAGGACAAGGAGTAATGGGGATAAACTGAAAGAGGGAATTTCAGATTAGATATTAGGAAGAAGTTTTTTGCTGTGAGGGCGGTGAGACACGGGCACAGGGTGTCCAGGGAGGCTGTGGCTGCCCCAACCCTGGCAGTGTTCAAAGCCAGGTTGGATAAAGCCTTGAGCAACCTGGTGTGGTGGGAGGTGCCCCTGCCCAGGGCAGGGGGTTGGGACTACTTTCCATTCCAATCCCTTAACATTCTATGATCCTGTGATTCTAAAATGCCTCAAGTAACAGAGCAGAGAGGTGGCTAGAGCCTCACAGTGTCATGACAAGGCATAGACTCAAGGGGCCTTGGCCCTTCTGCCCAAATTTGCAAGGGCTTCCCCTCACCCAGCATGCCCAGGGTTGGGTATGGAAGCCCTGGATCTCATGGAAGCAGCAGGACACATGGTTCCATCTCACAGAACCACAGAATGTCCTGATTCGGAAGGGACCCAGGAGGATGATCTAGTCCAACCCTTGGCCCTGTACAGGACAGCCATCAAGTGCCTGAGTGTTGTCCAAACACTCCTTGAGTTCTGGAAGGTTTGGGGCTGTGACCACTGCCCTGGGGAGCTGTTCCAGTGCCTGGTCACATCCAATATGATATAGGGTCACCTTGCACAAGTCCAGGCCTCCAAGTGCCCTTAAATCAGCCAAGTCAGATGGAGTTTCAAACACCTTACTTATCACTTGATGTTCTGATAAGGAGCCAAACTGAACACCCACAAGCACCAGCACTCCTGTATCGCTCAGTGCAATCTCACAGCTTGCTGTTCCCTACAATGGAGCAGGTGGTTCCTTCAAAGAAGGCACAAAACCTAGAAATCCAGGATTCTGGACTCTGAGACTAAGGGATGAGTTCACACTGCAGCTTTTCTCCTCTAGCTTGGCTCATATTTTCAGAACAAAAAGGTGTAGGGCTGTTTCACCTTGAAGTCCATCAAACAAATAAGGTCAAAATGGGACAGAGGGTTCTGAAGTTATTGAGGAAACTAAGATGGACACAAAGATAGAACAACAGCACATTTCATGCAGATAAAACTCCTGCCGAACTTGGTATTTTGACTTCTAAATTATACTAGAAAACATTGAGTAACTATGCAAAGAATGCAGAAGAGAGAGGAAACCTGGGTGAAGGGAAGAGAAGCTGCGGCTGCCTTATCCCTGGAAGTGTTCCAGGCCAGGTTGGATGGGGTTTGGAAGCAACCTGCGCTAGCGGAAGGTGTCCCTGCCCATGGCAAGGGGTTGGAACTGGATGGTCTTTAAGATCCGTCCTAACCCAACCCATTCTGTGGTTCCATGATTCTGTGAAAAGCAGGTCACAGAGCAGGGATGGAAGGAAATTGTGTTCCTGAGGGGAAAACTCTTTTATTAAGCATCTCTATCAGAGGTAATAAGAAAAAATTAATGCATCAGAGGGACATCCCTCATTACCCAGCTGGGTGGCATCCAACATGAACCCACTATAGTATCATAGTATATGAAGGGGTTGGAATGGACCTTAGAGATCATCAACCCCCCTGCCCTGAGAAGGGATATATCAGACCAGACCAGGTTGCTCAAGACTTTATCCAACCTGGATAACAATAACCACAATTGTTTTTCCAACGCAGGAAAGATCCACACAAAATCTTTGCTATAGGACAAGCAATAAGCACAGAATCACGGAATGGTTTGGATGAGAAAGGACCTTAAAGCTCATCCTAGTTCCAATCCCCCTGCCATGGGCAAAAACACATCCCACTATCCCAGGTGTTGCTCAAGACTTTATCCAACCTGGATAACAATAACCACAATTGTTTTTCCAACGCAGGAAAGATCCACACAAAATCTTTGCTATAGGACAAGCAATAAGCACAGAATCACGGAATGGTTTGGATGAGAAAGGACCTTAAAGCTCATCCTAGTTCCAATCCCCCTGCCATGGGCAAAAACACATCCCACTATCCCAGGTGGATCCAAGCCCCATACAACCTGGCCTGGAACACTTCCAGGAATGGAGCAGCCACAGCTTCTCTGGGCAAACTGTGCCAGTGCTTCATCAGCCTCACAGACAAGAATTTCTTCCTAGTATCTAATGTAAACCTGATCTTGTCTGTCTTAACCTAACTGATGAGCTTTGGAGAGCTAATTCTCAAATTCAAACCCACAGTCATAAAGTAAACCAGAAAAATGATGGAGGAGAAGAGTGCAACCTCCCCATCCTCATCCATTGCACGTCCACATGCATCCAACCAGACAGACTCCCTCCTGCCTGCCTCCAAATCTCCCTCAACACTGAAGTTTGCACTTGCAGAGGAAATTCAACACAGAGGATTTATAATTCACTGGATGGGTGGAGAGGCCTAGAGCAAGGAACTGTAATCCATCGAGTACTTTCCCTCACTACAGCCCAGAGTGGAATTCTTCGAGTGCTGGAGACAGATTTGCCTTGGCAGATGGCCACGAGTGTCGATCTGGCTTCTAGGAGAGATCAGTGCGGCTGTGGATTGCAGCAACTTCACAGGCAAACATAAAACCTTCCTTTTCACTAACTTGCTTATAATAAACCCATGAAAAAGAACAGCTAAACCATTTCCAGCTGGCCAGAAGCTGCAGAGAGAACAGGGAACTGATTGCCTCTGCAGGCTTGGGGCTGATCTGAAAGCTCCTGGAGATCTTCAGTGGGTTTTGGACATTCAATGGTATTCGGTCAGTTTGAAATCAAGATGCAGAAGACTCAATTATTTCATATTTCAACAAAGTTATTTGTGGAATAAATTAATTTCAGATTTCTAACATACAGCAGTGAGTATGTAAGAGCAACGTTTAGACTTCAAGGGGAAAAATAACTTGCTTCCTCGTAAAGCCTCAAATATCTGAGTCCCACTCTCACAGAAGGATTTGAGATGTGACTTGGTTTACTTTAGCACCTCATTAAAGGTGTTTATGCATTTAGAATTGTCCCAGCATGGGAAATAAAGGCCCTTTTAAAATTACTATCTGCTTGGAATAGTGATTTTGATTCTCTGGGCTTGATTCTTCCTCTTTAGGTGATGGAGCTGCTCCCAATTTCCTTGAGGACAAGGGGAAAATCAGGCTTTCAATGAACTAACACCTGAGTCTACTGCACTGAACAAGAAGGAATTCTGATGGCCCTAGACAATGACATCTTTATAGGGCTAATTTCCCACTACAAGGATCTGTGTTCAAGACACAAACCAAATCACTGCATTTTTCAACCATTTTATATTTTATTGTACTAAGAATTAATTTTGATCATTTCCTTAAACTTAATCAACATCACCTTGTAAACTGTCTCTGATCTACAGTTGTTCTGTAACAGACAGAACTTGAATATGTTGGGAAGGGAGGGAAAATCTCTTTAATCTCCTTATTCTCTCTTTACTCTCCCTACTTTGGTACATTTGGGTGTCCCCAATACATGAAGGACATGGAACTGTTGGAGCAAGTTCAGAGGAGGCGACGAAGCTGATCAGAGGACTGGAGCACCTTCCCTACAAAGACTGGCTGAGAGAGTTGGGACCATTCAGCCTGGAGAAGAGAAGGTTGTGTGAGACCTCAGAGCAACCTGCCAGGATCTGAAGGGGCTCCAGGGAAGCTGGAGAGGGACTCTTGGCTAGGAACTGCAGTGACAGGACAAGGAGTGATGGGGATAAAGTGAAAGAGGGAAATTTAGATGAGATTCGAGGAAGATGTTTTTTGCTGTGAGGGTGGTGAGACACTGGCACAGGTTTCCCAGGGAGGCTGTGGATGCCCCAGTCCTGGCAGTGTTCATTCCAGGCTGGATAAAGCCTTGAGCAACCTGGTGTGGTGAGAGGTGTCCCTGCTCAGGGCAGGGGGCTGGGACTAGATGATCTTTAAGGACCATTTCAACCCCTTAACATTCTATGATTCTATGATTTTTGCCCAGTCATTTTTCCTCCCTACATTACCACGTCAGACCACTTCTGCCTGCTTGTGCAAAGATACACTAATTAATTGATGCAACAGCTCCAAAGGAAGTATAAACCTACCTGAAATATGAACCGGAAATGACATTTAACATTCCAAGAAGCCTATCTGGATTTCAGGTTGGAAACATCCCTTCACCACCTCATCCCTCCTGAGTGAAGGAGAACAGCCAGAAACACAAACACTTTCAGGTTGTATCTTTTAAGTCAATACTGTGTTAATGTTTCACACAATCCGAGGCAGATTTGGGCTGGAAGGACCTTACAGACCATCTTCTTCCATGTCCTGCCATGGGCAGGGACACCTTCCACTAGACCAGACTGCTCCATGGCCCCTCCAATCTAGTCTGGAACACTTCCAGGGATGGAGCAGCCACAGCTTCTCTGGGCAACCTATGCCAGTGTCTCAGCACCCTCAGAGGGAAGAATTTCTTCCTAACATCTAACTTAAACCTACATTATTCCAGTTTAATTTAGTGGCTTAAAAGAGAAAGAATACAATGTCCAAAAAGACATGCTGAAGAACAAATCAGAGATCTCTCCTTGCTGTACCTTCATCCATCCACCTTTCCAGCTACTCCCTGCTCCAGTTAGAGCTGCAGTCCAACAAGAAGCACCACAGTGGTGGGAGCATTGGAGCTCTGATGGCCATACAGCAGCCAGCAGAGCTTCACACAGATGGAGTTTGGCGACACAAAGGTCATTGACAGGACATGCAGAGTTGGGAACTATCTCATCTTTGCACCTTATTGCTAATCTTGGTAAGGCAGTGATAGGTTGATCCTTCTCTATTTGGAGCAATGAGTTATAGTCCATTATCTGCACAATACTTGGCATCAACAAGCATTCCTGTTATCCAGAAGATCCAGGACTGCCTGTCCTCATCTGATACTCAACAAGTCAGAGCATCTCCTCCTTCTCCTTACAATTCATAGAATGGTTTGGGCTGCAAAGGACCTCAAATATCAACTAGTTCCAGTGTCCCCACCATGGGCAGGGATCCCTTCCACTAGATCAGATTGCCATCCAAATCCATCCAAACTGGCCTTGAAATTCAGAGTCTTTGCTCTTTTTAAATGCACGAAGTTAAGTTGGGACTACCTTCCAAAACAAAGTAGAAAATACCATGTACAAAGACAAGCACTTGACAGAGGAGGAAGATTGTAGAGGGCTCTTGCTCAGCTTTCTCCTCACCCAAGCTGAATTCATTTGGCTTCATTTTACTCTTATGAACCGTACAAACATTTCCCTGCCTCGGCACAGTTGAACCTCACCAAGCACTTTTAAGGCATTTCATTCTTCAAACAGCCACAGCTTTCCTCTTCAGACTCCCTGCATTCATGTCTTAGTGCTTGGAAAAGGCCCAAAGCCTCCACATTTCCTTATACCCAGGAGGCTGCAGGCGCGTTGTGTCCTGCAGTCAATAAAGTGCCAAGAAGCTAATGAAGATAAAAGTGTCAACGCAGTGTGATGATAATATACACCTCTCCCATGGAGCTATTTCGACCACTTTGCAGACAAATTTGGCAGCTCCTGGCAGGCCCAAGACTGAAAAGTGAAGGCACAACACCTCAACGTTATTACACTTCTTGCAGCTCTGCAGAAGTGTCATGGGATGACAGATTACTCCCTGCACATAAATTGGATTTGGAGAAGTTCTCAAACCCTTACGGGTTAAAAGCAACTCCAGCATGAATCAGAGTCCCAGTGGTCAGAAGCTCATCGATACAAGGGATTATGCAGATTGAAGGAATACCCTCAGCACCCGAAAGTTTTCAGAATGCAAACTACGTCAACCCTGCAGACAAGAGGCACTGCATCATGATGGCAGGAGGGACAATGCCAGAGGGGTTCAACAGACAAAAAAAGATTGTTTTAATAGGAGAGAAGCATCAGTCATTGAGTCTTACTTCATTCAGACTTTCTATCCAACCCATCCATCTTCAGTGCCAAGAGATGACAGGACCACCTCACTTTTCCCCCCGGCCTAGTGTGTCAATAATGCCCATTTCTACCCCAAACAAATGACTCGCTAGAATGGCCTTTCTCCCTAAATTGGCTTGCCAAGCCCCACAGATGCCTCAGTACCTGCTATGGTCAACTTGGCTCTAACAGGGCCCCCTCAAGAGGTGGCCACTGATGGGTGGAGCCTTCCCCAGTCATCTTCCCCAACAGTCACTTTGTGATTCCTGGCTGGGGACCACCTGCAGAAGAGGGGACCAGGGAGGGGGGAGGTGGCCGATCCGAAGAGGGACACAAACGGGCACGCACACAGGCAAATGCAAATTCCTTCACCCTCGCACAACGCCTCTGGGGGCATTCTCTGGGAACAAAAGTCCCCAAGGCGGGCGGTCTCTGCATCACTGCTCTCTCTGTTCACACCACCTGCTTGGCGTCAGCCCGCGGAGTTGCCGCGTTATCTTTTCGCCGCGTCTGCAGAAGCCAACCCAAGCACAATGGGCCCCATCGGCCAGGGTCAGGCCTGGCTTTCTTCCTCGCCCCCATCCCACCAGCCCTTTTCACCTCCACCATCTCCAGGAGTGCTCAATAAGGAGGTGGCTTCGAGCGCAGAGAGGAGGAGGAGGGGGGAAATATAGGTCTCTGGCGTAAATCACTGACGCCGTTTCCCCTCCTCTCCCTTCCCTTAAGACCTGATGGTCTTCAGTCACACATCTTAAAAGCAAAACAAAAAACAAAAACACAAAGACTTACTTGTCTCAAGTCGATGAAGGCCAACTGCAGCGTGTCCCCTTGGAACCCAGGCACTGGGCCGGATCTGGCAAACTCTGTGGGAAAGAAAAGAGGATAAAAAGCGCCTTTAACTAACCATGGACAGGGAGATTGGCAGACGGATGACAGGGAAGACAAGAGAGGCTGGGGGAGAGGAGGACCACGCTTCTAAGGAGTCATGTCTCCCTCCCTTCAGTGTCTTTGTTTGCCCTTCAAAATTCGTGTCATCAAAACACCATTAATTCCACCGTCCTGACAGCAAGGAAACTGTACTAATTCGACCTGAAATTTATTCCCATGAGCCGCACTGGGCTCCAGAGTATTTGTTTTGTGAACGGACAAACAACTCGCCCAGGAGAAAGGGGGGGATGGGGGTGGAAAAGTTTTTCCTCTCCACACAATAAAATCTTCAGCTGTGAAACCCCTTTCAGTTCCGAAAGCTATTTATATTTTAGGGCGCTGAAGGAATTTTCTAATTTCACGCCTGTCACCAGGCCCCAGAAGCATTCATCAAAAAAATATGCCTGGCCACGGCATTAGTTATTCGGCAGCAGATGATTTGCATGATCTGGTAGTGGCACACTCTTGCCAGCGGCCGCTCGCCCGAATGGGAGGGATTGTGGCCATCGGGTGGCATATTTATTTCTGCTGGATGAAGACATCTGCCAAGTGAATAACGCTGGCTTCTGAAGCGAAGAGAATATTTCCAAGGCCACATTTATCTCCTTCCAGGGTGATCTCGCCAAAGTTTCATACTTCGGTCATTCATTTTTCTTCTAATCCATTCTTTACCCCAAATCTAAACCACTTGAATGAAGCCATGTTAGAGGACCTTAGTTCTTCCGTGGCATTTAACAGCTTTTCCTTGGTAGTGCCCATGAAGCCGACACATATCCAAGGGTGTCTTTTGAAGATACGCCTGAGGTTGGGTTTGTCCGACTTCACTTCATTTTCACCCTCTTTAGTTACAGCTTTATCTCCTGTCTCCTCTTTCATCACTGAGGGGACCTAATTTGTGAAGCCACAACTCGACTTCATGAAAGACTCAAGAGGGAGTGTTTGCCTTTGGTTGAGTTTCACTGCTCCTGCAGATGCTGCAGGCTGAATGTTTTCTTGAGATGAAACCAAGCGTCATGACAGAAAGGAAGAAGGGAGGGAAAACAGACACCAACACGCAGATTTTGCGTGTATATGGCCCATTACCACCCAACTATCCTGGTTTTCACCATACAGGAAACCTTGACAAGCTCCTAAAACTCCACAAAGATGAGGATTAAGAATGGCTTGGCAATAAGGAAGGAGGATTTTGCCTTATGTCTCCATGACTGATCAGAGGTACTAATGGACAAAGTCATTTCATGCCATTGCATGCCTCCTTGAATGCTTCTCCTTTCAAAAGGTATGCCATTTTCAAGCAAATGCTTCAAAAGAAGGAAAATAAATCATCACACTCCCAGTTTTCTAGAGTAACCCAATCCTAGGAGCAGCTCCCATGGCTCTAATGAGAAGAGACCAATGAATTAGACATTAGGATTCAGCCCTGTTCCTCCACTGCCTACATTCTGGGAAGCAAAGGAAGGTTATTTGTCAGCTCTCCTGCTCCACCTTCCATTAAGACCTTGGGAGGGAGAACATCCTTCAACACAGACAAGGGTACCTCCAGGGGCACAGCAACCAGTTCCAGGCATCCACAGCTTTTCTTTTTAATAGTCTCAGACACCAGAAGAGCACTGAGATTGAAACCATTGCTCATCCTTAAAGTCATCAGTCAAGTGACAACTGCTGCAGGAAAAGAACAAACAACCTGGAAAATCATTACTTTTATCCAGTATTACTACTAGGGATGAATAACATAAAAAGTTAAAAGAGAAATTATAGAATTGATTGTTCACATTTGGATTTTGGATAGAGAAAGATGAATCAAAGGCAGGAGGAACCACCCATGGTTGTGCCTAAAGAGTTTTGCACATGATGGACAGAGATTATTAGGAGGAAGCTCCTCCCTGTGAGAATCATTACTTTTATCCAGTATTACTACTAGGGATGAATAACATAAAAAGTTAAAAGAGAAATTATAGAATTGATTGTTCACATTTGGATTTTGGATAGAGAAAGATGAATCAAAGGCAGGAGGAACCACCCATGGTTGTGCCTAAAGAGTTTTGCACATGATGGACAGAGATTATTAGGAGGAAGCTCCTCCCTGTGAGAGTGGTGAGGGACTGGCTTGCCCAGAGTGCCACATCCCTGGAAATGTTCAAGGTTAGGTTGGATGTGGCTTGTAGCAACCTGGTCTAGTGGAAGGCATCTCTGCCCATGGGAATGAGATGATCTTAAAGGTCTCTTCCAACCTAAACCATTCCATGATTCTATGAGCTCAGAGCTGCTCAGCTTCCAGCCAATTTCCCTGCCCAACCCTGCAATATTCAGGCTGCAAACAGCCCAAAGTGAGTTCACATTTATCCCTCAAAAACTGTTTCAATTAATTCTAACTGTTAAATCATTTTCATGCACGTTTGCTATAAAACTTGCCTGCAGCTTGCCTGAGGCACCACATGCAAGGGAGGAACAACCCAAGACTTCTGACTCTGATCTGCAAAGGATAAATCATCTTTACACACACACTCTGCACCCCACTGTCTCATCTGGAAAAATTATCCCCAAAGCCACATCAATCCTAAAACCCCCAACTCTGGAACAGCACATACCTGAGAGGCTACAAGTACTTCGATGTGAGAAATAGTGTAGAGCATCCTCTGAAGAGATAAAACTCTCCTGTGTGATTCAGTGTCACAGACATCCTTGGGTTGAGGTACTCAACCATGATGTCCTACCCTCTATGGATGGGATCACACCATGTTCCTGATTATAACTGCAGAAACACTGGAAAACAAAGCCTGACAGGACTGCAGTGAAAGCGAGTTTCTATTTTGGATTTAGGGCTTTTCAGCTGTTAGAAATCTACTCAGAAGCACACATGGAGCTGTGGAATTTAGGATCTTCCCGAAAGCATGAACTCCAAACCCTCATGAGAAAATGACTGTGACCAGGTTTGGAATGTTTGCACAAGACTTGTGAATTTATCACTGCTGTCACCTGCCTTTGAGCAACTCAAGACAGATTTCATCCCAAGACAGATTTCATCCCAAGACCTGGTTGTTCATAATCAGTTCATCTTTAGCTGTCTCTATTGTCCCTTCCCATTGTTCCCTGCCCATGGCAGGGGGTTAGAACTAGATGAGATGATCTTTAAGGTCCCTTCCAATCAAAATTCATCTGGGATTCTATGATTCCTAAGGAAGATGTGTGAGGAAGGTTGGGAGAGTTCTGCAGTGACACAGCTCTTTTAAGACTGCGTGTTATGATGGTCACACATTGACCCAACACTTATTTGAACAGTAATTCTCATCAAAAGAAGATTGTCTACTGCATCAACAGTGCACTGGAACCTTCTACTGGAAGGTGTCCCTGCCCACAGCAGGGGTTGGAAGTAGATAATCCTTAAGGTCCCTTCCAACTAGGATGGTCGGGCACTGGAATAGATTGCCCAGGGAGGTGGTGGAGTCACCATCCCTGGAAGTGTTTAAGAGGTGTCTGGATCTAGAGCTGGCGGGTATGGATTAGGGTTTAGGGGTTACAGCAGTGACAGGTTAATGGTTGGACTTGATGATCTCAGAGATCTCCTCCAATCTTGATGATTCTATGATCAAATTCAAGCAATGAAATGACATACAAGCTGATATTATTTGTCTCACAGTAGAAATGAGACCAAGAATAAGGCTCAAATGCTCGAAGAGAGCAGCTACAGCCCTTGGCTGTGAGGAGCCCAAGGAGGAATGAATGCAATGCTTCACCCCATGGTTGTTATAAAAATAGCCGTAATCATAGGTCACACTTTACATACCAATGCCACAAACTTACTCTGAAGGAGGAATGAACAAAGTCTTAAAGAATAAAGAAGAAACAAAGAAGAGAACAGAGCTTTAGAGGAAAGACACAGCCAGTTCTTCTTGGTTTTAATCTCTTCAACCAGATTTCAGGATAATTTTCTTGGAACAACGAAGCACAGTGTTGGCCTCAGTACTGTCGGATTCGTTTATTGTACTGTCTTCACTACCAAGGCAAGTGGCAAACACAGCAAGCAACCTACAGTACAGCCCCTTGAGCAGAAAATCACAGGAGAATAGAGCGGATCAGTATGAGGCTGTTTGTACAAAGCATTTAGCCAGGCTAAAGGTTTGAGAGCCTTGTGTTCAGGCCAAAAAAGTAATGTCTTTGCAAGGTCTACAGCCTTGGGCCACCCAGGGCAGGTCACAGGGGGACTCTAACCTCTCTTCCAAAACATTTCACTAATGAAAGAATCAAGGAACAGGAACCGTTAAGCCCTTTACAATGGACAAAGAATAAAGAGTTCAAACGCACAGCAGAAAAGAGACATCCACTGGAAATTAATTCCAGAGAACGGGGAATCTCCTCCTGTGCACTGTACATGGCTGTGCACGCAGGGATAGGGTCCTGCACGTATTGTGTGGTGAAAATGAACACAGGCAGCGACTTCATCCCTCAAAAACATCGTTCTGAGGGTCAAATTTCCTCTGCTTTATACAACATGACTGGAATTCATGATGGGATCATGGTTACAGCAGCTCCTGTGGACAGGAATGTGGACAATCTGCTTGTGGTTGTACTGGCCATGAACAAGATTTGGGGAAACAACCATCTCAGTATTACTCAAGGAAGAATGTAGGTCTCAAAGCCATCTTTAGATAAATCCTTGGAAGAGTATCCTAGAAAATCCAAGTGATCTCTTGCACATTAGCCAGAGGAACAAAATGACACCTTGAGGATGTTGAAGCTCAAGAAGAAGTCTCTGTGTGGACTCTGGAGAAGCTAACAGAGGGGGAAAAAGTGAGGAATTATGGGTAGGAACTTAGGCAAGAGGAACAGAGAGAAGAGGAACAGAAAGAACTTATGTGTAGGTATTGAGGTAGAGGAGCAGAGAGAAATTATATGTAGGTATTGAGGCAAGAGGAACAGAGAGAAGATCCCAATTTCCATACTGAGCTCGTACTTCACCCGCTTTCCATACTGAGCTTATCCTTCACCCACACCATTCCCACACAATCCTGCTTTGAAGCTGTTACCCATTACAGACCAAATTATCAAAGCTCATTCCCATCTGGGTGATTCCAGAGAGCTGTGGGAAGAGGGAGGAGTTACCCAAAATACACTGAACTGGGTCAGATTAATGAAAAATTTCTACTCCTCTTCATCATTTGTTTCTCTGATGGAACAAAGATCAGCCTGGAGTCACAGCAGACAAATGAGTGGTCCCAGGGGCCGGGATGGTCTGCTGGCAGAGCTGAGGAGCACCCACAGTCCCAGGGAGGAACTTCTCACCAGTGGATGCTTTCAAGTAGAAGAAAACGAAACTCTTCAAAAGAAACTGTATGAGATGTGTGCCAAGACATTTGGCACAATCCATAGAATAGACTTAAGAACCAAGTTACATATCTCTACAGGTTCCCAAACCCATCATCCAGATGTCTGGTGGACGTCTCTTAGTAGATGTGAAGTTCTCAATTTCATTAAAGACTAATACTAGGAAAAGTGGATTGTGCACACCTCACCATCACCTCAAGATGCTGTAGACTCCTCATCTCTTGAAGTGCTCCAGGCCAGGCTGGATGGGGCTTGGAGCAACTTGGACTAGTGGAAGGTGTCCCTGCCCATGGCAAGGGGTGGAAAGGGATGATCTTTAAGGCCCCTTTCAACCCAAACCATTCCATGAGGCTATGATTCTACAATTCTAATTTGAGCTGCAAAGGTTGACAAGCATCAATAGTGTGTGTCCATGATGGGTGGGAAGGGAAGGCAGGTGCAGACCTGAGGAATTGGGTGATCTTAAAATTGCTTAAACAAAATTAGGTGTGGACAGAAGGAAATTCTCTTCCTAGAGTTGCAAGGATAAGTAAATAAATATTAGTGGGTATCCTGGTAACAAAAGAGAACACAGAGAGGTGTCGGAGATGGAGGATATCAAAAATCCTAGAATCATGGAATGGTTTGGGTTGGAATTGACCTTAAAGACCATCTAGTTCCAACCCACTGCCATGAGCAGGGTCACCTTCCACTAGACCAGGTTGCCCCAAGCCCCATCCAACCTGACCTGGAACACTTCCAGGGATGGGGCAGCCACAGCTTCTCTGGGCAACCTGTGCCTGTGCCTCACAACCCACGTTGTAAAAAACATATTCAAAATGTTGTAGCAGACAGCACAAGCTGGAGACAAGAGAACAGGAAAGGCTGAGGTGACACCATGGGATAAGGAACACGTTTATGAAGGAGACAGAAGAGAAGGAAAAGAGAGAGAGGAATACTAAAGCTAAAGGCTGGAGGAGACAAAGTGAGAGATGAAAGGGCAGGTGAAGGGAGAAAAATAAGGTGACGGTTACAGAGAGTGGAAGGAAGCAGGTCTCAGCTCAGGAGCAAAATCAAAAGCCTGGAGAGAACTTCTTTCCTCTTTGACATCATGCAAACTCCCAGGATTTGCGCAAGTCACACTTGTAAAGACTGTGCTAAAGTAGATGCTGTCCAAATATTTCCACTCAGCATCCTGACAAAAGGGACACAATTTTGGCAGCTCATGGATGGGAAGTCATGCACTGCTCCTCCATGCACATCCATAGGCACTAATTCCCCAGGCATCACTCCCTTCACCACTGCAAGTGCTTTGCAACCTCTCAGAATGGTCACCTGAGGGACATCAGCAGCATTAAATACATTCTCAATATGCCCAAAGGGAATAAATTTAGGGAGAAATAAGGGAGGATAAATCCAAGCATAGGAAGGTGGCACAGCCATGGACCAGAGGCTCCCAGTTCCATGCCTGCTGTCACTGGGAGTACCAATAATGCACCCTTCCCATTTCAGAATGCAACTACAGCAGTGCTCGGAAGCCAACTCTGCTCTCAGTACAGATCTCCTCACTCCAGTTTAACACCAGGAAAATGCAGTTTTGTCCTCCAGTGAGGGCTGAGTTTTGACAGGTGAGGAGGTGGGAAGGAAGGGATGTGCTCCTCTCATCCTCTGAGAGAACGGTGTGTGTTGCAGGAATTGCAAAGCACTAGGAAAACAGAGGCACTGCACATTCCCAGGGATGAGCAGAACATCCTGAATCTAAGAACATCAGGATCTCTTGCTCCATGATGGGAAGGTGCCCTTTAAAGTTATCCGTGCAGGCAGTTCATGCAATCTGGGCTCATCCCTATATTTGGAGCAGTCGAGGACACTAACAACAGACTCAGGGCAGGGAATGGCAGTCCCAACCCATGGCAAAGCACCACAGGGAGTGTCCTGGGGCACGATAGGCCCTAGAGTCAGCATGGGGAGAAGATGGCAAATTTTCCAATTGAAGCTTGGCTCCAAAAAAAGAGTTGGAACACTGGCTTGCAGGACACTGCCTTCAGGCACTGCTGGAAGGTGGCAAACCAACCTGCCATCTAGCATGCCTCTTTCCTGCTCTTCCATCAGCTTCACCTGCTACCCATGTACCATCTTCAAGCGATGCCACTGCAGCCTGCAAACTCCTAAACATCCAGCACCACAGTGTAAGGAGCTCCTACCAACTGTCCAGAAGAGAGCTATGGTCCTTTTGCACCATCACAACCCAGAACACCTCACTTAGCTTTGTCCTTCATAGGCCAATACAGGTCCCCTCCTGGCTCTCACCATGGGTGAGGAGCTCACACACACACAGTTACCACCAGCTCAGGCAGCACAGAACCACCAAGCGCTGCAGGAACACTACCCTGCACACCAGACCCGTGGCTCAGGAGGACTTGTAGCCATCATTTGCTTTTAAACATCTTTCTTTTCTTTTTAACCATCTGAGTGGCACAGAGAGGCCTTTGGCAAGAGCTATCAGCCACTAATATAATAAAAAACCATCAGGTATTGCAAGATCTGAAGACTGACAGAATTGTTTAGGTTGGAAAAGCCTTCTCAGACCAACAAGTCCAACCACTCCTCCAGAACTACCAAGGCCACTACTAAACCATGTCCCCAAGTGCTACATTCACACGACTTTTAAATCCCTCCAGGGATGGTAACTCCACCACTGCCCTGGGCAGCTGTGCCAGGACTGGACGGTCCCTTCGGTGAAGAAATTGTCCCTAATATCCAACCTAAACCTCCACTGGCACAACTTGAGGATGTTTACTTTTGTTGCTTGTTCCCTGGAAGCAGAGCCTTAGTCCTACCTGGCTGCACCTCCTGTCAGGGGAGTAATAGAGAGGGAGAAGGTTCACCCTGAGCCTTTTTTTCTCCAGGCTGAGCCCCCACAGCTCCCTCAGCTGTTCCTTGTTCTTCAGATCCTTCTCCAGCTCCGTTCCCTTCTCTGAACAAGCTCCAGCCCCAAAATGTCTCTCTTGTTGTGAGAGGCCCAGAACTGCCCAGGATTGGAGGTGTATTGAAGATCAGCATTCATGGCATGGAGATTCCTCTCTTGATGTGATCTGCTCCAGCCTTTCCGTCTATCCATTGCAATATCCCCTTTTCTCCCCAAAACACAACCTTGTGGTGGTGCATTGCAGCAGAATACACACCAGCAAGCACACACTGCAAACTCCTGAAATCAGGGTGTTTGTCCTCAAAACCTCCAGCTAATCCCTAATGGGTCACAGGTTGGAAGGATCTAGGAGATGTTTTCATCATGCCAAGCCCACTCAAGGGAGAGGAGGACTCCAGCACAGTGGGCAAATGCTGTAATCTCATCCCACATCCAGGAGGTCCATGTGAGAAATTTCTTGGAGTCAGACACCACAGCCAAGGAGGATGTGGAGAATGGTTGTGCCATGATCCATATTGGCACAACTTGTGTCAGGCTGGAGGATTCCTCCAAACGGCAGAGATATCAGTGTTTGCTCTTGGCTGCCCCCAGTAGTGAACTGACTAAAAATAGGGAGTTTAATTCAATTTGAAATCTAATTTTTACAGCACTTTTAATTTCTCATAAAGCAGCGGCTAAAAGACTTTGGAGATTATGGAATTGCTTATTTTATGATCTAAGGATTACGAACAACTGTTGGAAGTGGTTACAGAGATGGGAAACATTTTTGGAGGAGTGAGAACAGCCCCATTTCTCTTGGATTTTCTGGTTGTAATCTCCAAACCCGATTGTTACATTTGATTCCCACTATGTTTAGTTCCCATTCTGTGGAACTGAGAGCAGCACTGAGGAGAAAGAATTGGGTGTGATGGTGGATGAGAAACTCCCCATGAGCTGCAGTGTGAGCTCACAGCCCAGAAACCAATCCAGTCCTGGGCTGCATCCAAAGGAGTGTGGGCAGCAGGGGATGGAGGGGATTCTTCCCCTCTACTCTGCTCTGGTGAGACCCACCTGGAGAGCTGCACACAGCCCTGGTGTCCCCAACACAAGAAGAACATGGAACTGTTGGAGCAAGTCCAGAGGAGGCCACAAAGCTGATCAGAGGACTGGAGCACCTTCCCTACAAGGACAGGCTGAGAGAGTTGGGGCTGTTCAGCCTGGAGGAGACAAGGTTGTGTGGAGACCTCAGAGCAACTTGCCAGGACCTGAACGGGCTGCAGGGAAGCTGCAGATGGACTCTTGGTTAGGAACTGCAGCGACAGGACAAGGAGTGATCGGGATAAATTGAAAGAGGGAAATTTAGATTAGATATTAGGAAGACGTTCTTTGCTGTGAGGGTGGTGAGATACTGGCACAGGTTGCCCAGGGAGGCTGTGGATGCTCCAGGGAGGTTGTGGCTGCCCCAACCCTGACAGTGTTCAAGCTTGCATAAAGCCTTGATCACCCTGGTGTGGTGGGAGGTGTCCCTGTCCAGGGCAGGGGGTTGGGACTAGATGATCTCTAAAGTCAATCCCAACCCCTTAACATTCCATGATTCTACGATTCTACGCTGAAATACAGGAGATATGGAAAAATTCCATATTTATAAAATTATATCTTTTTTATATACATTATGTGTTTATCAGCACCAAACAGTCCAGAGCAGAGCAGAGCAGAGCAGGGAACTGGACTACAATGCACACATAAATTACAAACAGCCCATTGCAGTGTTAAATCTTGGGCTACAGATGTATTCTGGACAACAAACCCCCTGAAAAAAAGCAAATGCCTGTCCTGAAAAAAGCATCACCTCCTCTATTTACAGGTTCACAGAAATATTGTCTTAGGGATTTTTTTCTCCCTCTCCAGTGTTGGGTTTTTTCCCTCTTTTCAAGTTGGCTCTTTGGGCTGGAGCCAGAACTCACTCCTAAATTGAGACATAATTAGACATGTCCTACTGTGTCTTTTTGGGCAGTTCATTTAACCTCTGTGCTTTATTCCAGTTCAGGTTTAAAAAGGAGGTGAGAGAATCTCTCTTGACTGCATAAAAAAGAGCCATGGAAAGCCAAGGCACAAGAACAAGGGTTACAACTCATACCTGGCCAAAATCAGGCATATCCAATCTGCCTTTAGCCCTACCCTGGGTGTCAGCTGTGCCATCCACACACACACATCCCTGTAATGCTGCTCTCAGACTTCCAAACCTCTAACATATCTCGGGAAACAGCTTTTTGTTGGGAAAAACAAAGGATATTCACCTTGACAGGCAGGACCTATCAGTGCCACACATCTCCTTGAGGGTTTTGCCCAGCCAAAGGGTCCAGCACTGTGGTTGCACCACAGGGATAAAGCTATGGGAAAGTAGATGAGGTATTTCCCAGGCTTCTCTCATCACAGACAACCTAACAGGACCTTTGTCATTTGGTGCTCACAAGAGACTTAAATAAAGCCACAATAAACTCCAGGATCAAACTCCAGTCCCATTCTCACACCACAGCACTCACTGGAAGTGCTCCAAACAGCTAAAAAATCCTATTTTAATATGACAGCTACATGATAAAACTGCTAGACTATAAGGTTTGGGGGTCTGGGGGAGGCAGAGGATGGAGGAAGAGGCATGAAGTGACCTATGTAATGGTACCATGAGGATGCAATGACAGTCACACTTGAGCTTTCAGGTAAAACAATAAAACCACCATCTTGCAAATTGAAACATATTTTCTGAACACAACACTCTTGCAATTGGCTTTGCCTAAAATCAAGATCTTGATGCATTTCTGTTCAAAATTAGAACTAAAATGATTTCTGGTGTCAGCCAAAGCCACCAGACAAACCCACAGGCCTGAGGGAACACATTTTTGCTGACAAAAAGGAACAAAAAGCCTGTCTGGGTTGCCTGTTGTGGGGCTGACAGTGATGGATTGGAAGGCTACAGCTCCAGCATCCATCTCCATTCCCTGCCCACAACAGCACCTCAGGCCAGGGCTGGGGGAGCAGGTCACCTGCCCCACTGCTCAGGTTGGCATCACCTGCTCTTCAGTGTCTGAGTGCTCCTGGTTTGGCCTCACAAAACAGTTGGAATTGAAGGAATTGTGCCTTTAAGCCTGCTAGTAAATGCCATCCGTTTTCCTTAGCAGCAGGAGCTTTTAGGGAAGAGATGCTGCTTAGTGACCTGCAGACAGAGCGGAAAACTGCTGCATTCCCAGTCTGTTTGCAGCCAAAAAAGAAGGAAACTATTATTAATGACAAATGCTTCCTATTATTCCCAGCTATTTGCCCATCCCTACTGGGACACAGCTGCTACCGAAGCGCTGATGGGACACAAATTAGACATTCAGGGCTGAAGGCATTGCTGAAAGAAAAATAAGGCATTGCTGGTGTTATGACATATGATAGAGCTGCAAACATTGGGATATGAGTCATTAAACAAGGATTCTGCTCCCAGGTTATTCAGCTGAGTGCTGGAAAAGAGCAAAGGGGCATTAAAAGATGGATATATACTTGTTATGAACACGAATATTCTTACTGGGGGATGTTTCTCAGCAATAAATTTAGTCTCACTATTGATGGGAGAAGCTGAAGGAAAACATGGACAGGAAAATGTTTTATAAGGGGGGGAAGTACACGTTTTGACAGTCTGAAGTGCCAACAGATGATGAAGCCAATGCAGCTGATGTCACTGAGCCCTGGAAGTGTTCCAGGCCAGGCTGGATGGGGTTTGGAGCAACCTGGTGTAGTGGAAGGTGTCCCTGCCCATGGCAGGGGGTTGCAATGATAAGGGCTTTAAGGTCTCTTCCAACCCAAACCATTCCATGATTCCATGATAACCAAAATACATCCCAATCTCCACCTCAATCAAGAAAGCCAAAAAGGTGGATATCTGGAAACAAAAATCCTCAAAATACTTTAGCTAAGGTTTCAGAGCTCTTTATCAACTCTGTCAAGGTCTGTGTTTTTAACAGCCACAGATGCTGATCCATCCCAATGTTAATCCAAACAATAAATCTATCCCAATACTAATCCCAACTATAGATCCATGCCCTGTGTAAGGGACAGAAGATCCTCTGCATAAGTTTCCTCTGCACAAGTGTGTTCATTCTGCTTTAGCTTAGTTTTCAAAATATGAAGAAAAACACCATTTTCTCTGCTTTGCGCTCTGTTTTATAAGCCTTTTACTGAGTAGGACAAGCAGCAACTTGAGGGCAACCTTAGGATTCCAGAGCAAATTCAGGTGGACACTAGATGACCCAAAATGAGTAGATTGAGAGCAGAGCCACAGCGCTGGCACCACAATGCTCCACGCACACCTCTGAGTAGATTAATTTATTTTGCCACAAGACATCACTTTTCCGTAACACTGACACTGCAAAAAGGCTTCAACTGGAGTTTAAAACTCCCTGAGATCAGGAGCGGACCAGAATTTCTGAGGAACGTAAGCTTCTTATGACCAGGTTGATTCAAGCACCATCCACACTTGGCTTGAACAATCCCAAGGATGGGATAGGATATAAGTAAATAAACTGATTTTTGTTAGTCCTCCTCATGTTTCATACACTTGAATCCCTCCTAGTCGCAAAATACTCCATTTCAACAAGTAAAGATGGTCTGGAGAGCACCAAGAGAGCATTAAAGAGTAAAAGGATGAGCAAAACATTGATCTATTAGAATTTGCTGAACTTATTGTGTCCTGAAGATAGAGTCATAGAATGTTAAGAGGTTGGAACAGACCTTAGAGATCATCCAGTCCCAACCCCCTGCCCTGGGCAGGGACACCTCCCACCACACCAGGTTGCTCAAGGCTTTATCCAGCCTGGCTTTGAACACTGCCAGGGTTGGGGTATCCACAGCCTCCCTGGGCAACCTGTGCCAGTGTCTCACCACCCTCACAGGAAAAATACTTCTTCCTAATATCTAATCTAAATTTCCCTCTTTCAATTTATTCTCATCACTCCTTGTCCTGTCACTGCAGTTCCTAGCCAAGAGTCCCTCTGCAGCTACCCTGGAGCCCCTTCAGATCCTGGCAGGTTGCTCTGAGGTCTCCACACAACCTTCTCTTCTCCAGGCTGAACAGCCCCAACTTCCTCAGTCTGTCTTTGTGGGGAAGGTGCTCTAATCCTCTTAGGAGGCTCATGGTCTCCTCTGGACATGCCCCAACAGTTCCACATCCTTCTCATGTTGGGGACATCAGAAGTGTGTGAAGCATTTCAGGTTGGGTCTCACAAGAGCAGTAGAGGGGATGTATCACAGAGTAGATATTTCCAGGAGTGATCATGGTGAGCACTGTGTGGGTGTTCACCAGTCCTGAACACTTTGATCCACTAATATACTGACTTGGGTCCCAATACACAGTTTTTGGGCAAAGCAAGAAAGGGCAATGAGATGATTTTGCATCTTACGTTCGCACTCCTCCACATCCAGGTTGAACTGCTGCAGGGCCCCGAGCGTCAGCTGCCGCACTTCAGCCTCCAGCAGCAGCTGCATCAGCGAGGTGGAGAGGTGTTTGCAGGCTGACATGCATGCTGTCTGCGCCACCTTCCCCTGCAAGGCAAAAGGGAAACTTGTTAAGACCACCAAGCACAAAATGTGAAAGGAACTTCTTTAGACCAGTCCAGGCTCCTGTTGAACTGCTGCAGGGCCCCGAGCGTCAGCTGCCGCACTTCAGCCTCCAGCAGCAGCTGCATCAGCGAGGTGGAGAGGTGTTTGCAGGCTGACATGCATGCTGTCTGCGCCACCTTCCCCTGCAAGGCAAAAGGGAAACTTGTTAAGACCACCAAGCACAAAATGTGAAAGGAACTTCTTTAGACCAGTCCAGGCTCCTCAGAATCACAGAATGAATCAGGTTGGAACTCTGAGATCTCAAGTCCAACCTGTGACCTAACACCACCATGGCAACTAGACCACGGCACTAAGTGCCATGTTCAGTCTCTCCTCACCACCACCATGGTGACTCCACCACCTCCCTGGGCAGCACATTCCAGTATCTAATCACCCATTCTGGGAAGAAATTCTTCCTGATGTCTAACCTAAACCTCCCATGGCACAGCTTGGGACTATGTCTCTCATCCTGTCACTAGTTTCCTGAGAGAAGAGATTGAGCCCAACTGGCTCCAACCTCCTGTCAGGGAGTTGTGGAGAGTGATAATGTCACCCTTGAGACTCCTCTTCCCCAGGCTAAATAACCCCAGTTCTCACAGCTGCTCCTTGTGTTCCAGACCCTTCACCTGCTCCATTCCCTTCTCTGGACATGCTCCAGCCCATCAATGTCCCTCCTGAAGTGAGGAGCCCAGAACTACACACAGGACTCCTCAATGTGTCCCATCTGTGATGGAACCTTCACATAGTGCTCAACCTCATATCAGTTTCTTCAAAGGGAATCACCTTCTAGGACCTCCCATTGCTATGAGCAGGATTAGACCACGTCCCTGCCTGGGAGCAGCTCAAATCCAGGAGAACCTTGGGGTGTTCAGAGCTCCAAGGACCTCTCATCACATCCTAAGATGGGCAAACAACATCTCATTTATTATCATGGAATCATGGAATGGTTTGGGTTGGAAGAGGCTTTAAAGATCATCTACTTCCAACCCACCTGCAATGGGCAGGGACACATTCCACTAAACCAGGTTGCTTCAAGCCCCATCCAACCTGGCCTGGAACACTTCCAGGGATGGGGCAGCCACAGCTTGATTCTCTTTATGGCAGATAAGACTTGGACAGGTTTGCAACATCCATTAAAGTCATAAAAATGGGGAAATCCTTTGGCACAGGCGCAGATTTTCACCCAACCCCTCAGGCTGACACCATATAGAATCATTTCATGGCTGCATGTGCAGCCGCACGGTGAGATTTCTG
>NW_008661030.1:30163-62557 GCF_000695815.1 Acanthisitta chloris | reverse complement strand
CAGGAGATTATGTTTTCAAACATACACAAAAGACTTGAACATGCTTTTTTGAAACCAAGGAGTGGCTCAGATCTCACTGATTTTACAAGCACTTTACAAACTGTGTTTAAACTGGGATTAAATGAGGAGTTTGCACCATGTTTCCAGCTTAGTATCACAAGTTTCATTGCGGCAGCATGAAGAGATGAGTAAACATTTGAGGCATGTGCTGGAAAGTGTTTTTACCAGCTCTGCAAAGCTGTCGTGGATCTCCAGGCCACATTCATCTTCAGGAGGAGGGAAAAAATTCATTTTTTATTCCAAAAATAGAGCCAAGGTATGCATTATGGGGCAGGGAGTGCTCCATCTCCCTGCTCACTGCTGTTCCCAGGCTCCAGGAGTGTTCATCACTCACCTCCAAACAAACACCTGCACTAAAATTAAGATGAAGCATAGCAACCATAAAGTTTAGCAGAGCCCTGGGGTGGTTTTTTTTTTTTTTTTTTTTTTTTTTTTTTTTTGCTTTTCATCATTTATTTGTGCTTTTCTGACATATTTGGTTATTTAAAACACCATTCATGTCAATTGCTCATCCCCAACTGTGGTGGGAAGTGAGACACTGCCTGACTGTGATTTTTCTTCATTACTTCCAACAGACACTCAAGTAGTTCTCACAGAATCACGAAAATTTGGAGCTGGGACTCACAAGCATCATCATGTCCAACTCCAGGCCCTGCACAGGACATCCCAACAATCCCACCATGTGCCTGAGAGCACTGTCCAAACATTCCTTGAGCTCTGTCAGGCTTGGGACTATGACCACTGCCCTGGGGAGCTGTTCCAGGGCCCAACCACCCTCTGGGGGAAGAACCTTTCCCTAATATGTACCTAAACCTCCCTTGACACAGCTCCAGGACATTTCCTTGGATCCTGGCACTGTCACATAGTGCAGAGATCAGTGCTGACCCCCCCACTGCCCCTCGGGAGGAAGCTGAAGACCCTAATGAGATCTCCCCTCAGACTCCTCCAGCTGAACAGACCAAGTGACCTCAGTCTCTCCTCATATGGCTTCCCCTAAATGTAGTATTAAGCAGAAGACCCAGATGGAAGCAGAGGATGAGAAAGCAAAGCTCTGCAGCCATGCATGGGAACCTCCTCTACATGCAGGGCATGTGGGACAGGGCTCCTTACCCTTCTTGGAAGAGCAGGAGAAAATCCCAAGGAGTAGCTTATGCTCCACATCAACAGGAACTTGTATACAGGGCTGCACCCCTTGGAGAAGGCTTGGAGGTGCTCACCCCCATGTGAATCACTGAATGGGTCTGGTTGGGGGGAAACTTGAAGACAATCTACTTCCAAACCCCTGCCATGGGCAGGGACACCTCTCACTAGACCAGGTTGCTCCAAGCCCTGTCCAACCTGGCCTGGAACACCTCCAGGGATGGAGCAGCCACAGATGCTCTGGGCAACATGTGCCAGTGCCTCCTCGCCCTCACAGCCAGGAATTCCTTCCCAATATCCCATCTATCCCTGCCTTCTGGAAGTGGAAAGCCATTCCCCCTTGTCCTGTCCCTCCAGGCCCTTGACCAAAGTCCCTGTCCAGCTCTCTTGGAGCCACTTTAGGCACAAGAAGGTGCTGGAAGGTCTCCCCAGAGCTTTCTCTTCTCCAAGCTAAACACTCCCAGCTCTCCCAGTCTGGCTCCAGAGCACCCCTTGGAGCACCAAGGTGGTGGCTTAGGCTTAAAACAGGAATCATTAAATCAATCTTTCAATCTTTTTGTGTACCAAGCTCAGGTCAGACCACCACACGGAGGAGGCACCTAAAGGGTTACCTGCACTTGTGTTGGCACAGGAATTCCTCATCCAGCCAGACTTGCCTGAATAAAGAGTGAATGACAAGCGACACCACTGGGACGGCATGGAGAAGAGCAAATAATTGAGATGAAATGTAAAGGTAATAAGCCTAACACGGGGAAGATGGGATGCAAAAAGCAATTTAATCATTAGGGCTTGACAGCACCACAGTCAAGGTGGTGTCAAGGACGTGGTACTTCAGGACCTTCTTTGTGAGTATTTTCTACCACAACCTGTTGCAGAGGTGGCAAAGGGGATCTATCCAACAAGCCCAGAAGCAGCTTTCCTCCTCTTTCCTCTTCCACACAGGATTTGGCCAGGCCAAAAGAGTTTGTAGGTGCAAATGTCCACTGTGTCTTAGAAAACCCTGAAGTTGAAGCTCCTCAGGCCAGCTGAGAACATGACCTTTCCTTTCTGCTGTTCTTAAGGTTTAAACACCTAAAAATCATCCTGCTTTAAAAAAGCCTCAGTGTTTCCTCTTCAGGAATGCACAGATGCCTGACAGGTTAGCTCCAATATTACTGGATGAAAGGCAATAGTATACATAGTTACTTCTTTTTCCACCTTTTAAGCATGACTCCATTTTTTCCTTATATTTACTATTAGAGAGCTTGGAGACGCCACAGAGGTTTCAATCATTGTGCTAAATGGCTGGTTAGAGCACAGAAGGTACCACCAGGGAAGACCAGCATCTTCTGCCCTGGGCACCAAGATTTAGAACTCTTTCAGAACGGATGTTTTTCACTCCTTATAAATAAACCTGAACCTAATCCCTTCCTGCCTCACCTCTACGCTGAATGCAACCAATGCCCACTTAGAGCAGCTCCTCGTAAGATCAGCAACAGCTTAGGAACATCAATTTTAGCTTATTTCCCCAGAAATACAGTGGGAAATCTGCTGGATAAGCAGCTGCTGCTGACAGGAGAAAAAACGAGCACCAGGACACTGATATATCACCACTAATAAGCTGCTGCTGCAAGTGAAGGAGGTTGTTTGTATTCCCACCTGGGCTGGTTTGGGCTGGCAGGTATCATCCTCACACCACACTCTGCCCACCTTGGTTCTTTGGGACTTATTTATGATGGAGTTTCACTTCATCAGTTTTGGGTTTGTTTTCCCTGGGTTCAGCATAGCATTGTTGCAGTGCTGGGAGGGAGGAGGAGCTGTGAGTGGCCCTGGGGCATCTGCCCGGGACAGCGACATGCGGCGCCGAGCCTGTGATGGACGTGTTTTCCACCAGCCTCACTCCCCTCCCGAAATCATTACCTGCACCACCCATGGCAGTGGTGTCAGGACATGTGCCTTGGCATGGAGGCTGAGCAGGATGCCTCCGAGATGTCATCCCCAGACGTCGCTGCTCCTAGAAAACCCCAGGGCTCAGCCACGATGGCTCCGACCTCCTGCTAATTACCCTGATGATTTTTGCGAGCGTGTGGCAGAACCGGTGGCACTCCCAAAGACTCTCCCCTTGCCAGCACCCTGAGAAAGCACAGGTACAGCCTAATCCTGCTCCCTGGCGTGGCTCCAAACCAGCTCTGTCCCTGGTTGCATTTCACACAACCACAGAATGAATCAGGTTGGAAAAGACCTCTGAGATCATCAAGTCCAACCTGTGACCTAACACCACCATGGCAACTAGACCACGGCACTAAGTGGTATGGCCAGTCTCTCCTTAAACACCTCTCCTCACCACCACCATGGTGACTCCAATGCCTCTCTGGGCAGCACATTCCAGTATCTAACCACCCTTTCTGTGAAGAAATTCTTCCTAATGTCCAACCTAAACCTCCCCTAGCACAGCTTGAGACTATGTCATCTCACTTGTCACTAGCTGCCTGGAAGCAGAGCCTGACCCCACCTAGCTACAGTGTTCTGTCAGTTTGTTGGGGAGAGTGATAAGGTCACCCTTGAGCCTGCTCTTCTCCAGGCTAAATCACCCCAGTTCCCTCAGCCTCTCCTCACAGAACTTGTGTTCCAGACCCTACACCATCTGCACTGCCCTTCTCTGGACATGTTCCAGCACATCAATGTCCTTCTTGAAATAAGGGGACCAGAACTTGAGGTGTGGCCTTTGAAACAACCTGTCTGGATGCTGTGGTCCCTCCAGCTCAGAAATGTTTTTGAAAAATTTGGAGAGGAAGATAAACCACAACCTGAGCTCTCTGCAGAGAAGGGGGAAACAAACACCTCACAGTCACCAACTGCTGACTTACCAACTTGCCAGAAAACTGAAGAGCTTAAAATCTCATTAAGCAATTCCATAGACAGCTCTGTAGAGTCGCTAATCACTCATCCCATTAAAAATGACCTGGATTTGCATGGAGGGGAACAGGGGTGACAGGTGAAAGTTGATAGATCTCAGTGGGCAAGATGCTCAAGCGACTGCCTAGCCAGCTTGGTCCACCCTTCCACCAAATAAAGCTATTCTGAGTGCATTATCACAGCAAAATCCATGGGTTTATTGTTTTGTGACTCAAATCAGTTTGTGACCATATTTCTGGCAATGAATCCCTCTGCCTATGGCCTTTGATGGAACCTCTTTGCAGTTGGGGTTCCCATGACACCTCTCAAGGTGACACTGCCCTCCCTGCCCCATCAAAGCTTCCTCTGGGCACACAGGCAGAACATCCAGAAAGGCTCCTTGTGGCCATGCCAACCAGTGAAAGGGCAGAGGCAAATCTCTGAAGCTCTACCAAAGATGCAACCAAGAGGCATCTACCAGAGCACATTGCCATGGAATCATTAAAGTTGGAAAACACCATCGTGTGAACTCAACCACAGCACTAAGTGCCACGTCCAGTGATTTCTTGAACACCTTCCAGGAGTGGTGATTCCACCACCTCCCTGGACATTCCGTTGCAATGCCCAATGTCCATGGGCTACCCACAGTGGACCACTCCCATGAGACCCACCAAATCAATCACACTTGAGGAGATCAGCCATGAAATCATCTGTTTTCATCTGTATTTCATCCTTGGGCAGCAGCTGGAAGCCTCTGGGATCCCAGGAGAATGGGCAGCCATGATGGGGAAGGTCAGCACGGAGGCTCCGGACTCTGCACTGCTCATGTAGAGCATTTGTTTGAAAGTGGCCAATCTGGTAACAATTAGGGAAAGGAAACGCCAAGGGCTGACTTGTTAATTAAGGAACTTGCTATCAAAGGGCTCATTAAAAGCTACTGGAAGCAAATGGTTGTTAAAATAAACATCCATTAATCACAACGTCCAATCAGGAATGTGCTGCCAATACCTATCGTGGCGGGGGGGGGACAGGCATCATCCCACCAGCCTGCAGGAGCACCTCTGGCTTTCACAGAACCATGGAATGCTTTGGGTTGGAAGGGATTTTAAACATTATCTAGTTCCACTACTTGCCATGGGCAGGAACACCTTCCACCACCCCAAGTCCTGTCCAGCCTGGCCTGGAACATTTCCAAGGATGAGGCAGCCACAGCTTCTTTGGGTAGAGATCCATTTAGATCCACTGTGTTGGGTTGGACACTTGCATCCTGAACTAGGAATATTTGTGCCATGCATGGGGCTCAGGCTGTGTGGACATGATGCCTCCTACCCAGCATACGGGATGGCAAGCTGAAGTTTTCAAGGCCAGGATGGATGGGACTTCCCTAGGAATTAGAGGCTTTTTCCTTGTTTGCCACTTGATGTAACTGCAGACACTCATTAATCTGATCCCAACTCTCCCACCAGGCAGGAAGTTCAGTGCCTGATGTCAGAATCATGGAATCACTGAATCATGAAATGGGTTGGGTTGGACAGAACCTTCAAGATCATCAAGTTCCACCCCCCTGCCAATGGCAGGGACACCTTCCACCAGACCAGGTTGCTCCAAGCCCCATCCAACCCGGCCTAGAACACTTCCAGGGATGAGGCAGCCACAACTCAGGACAACAGAGAAGCAGAAACCTGCTGATGCCTCCTGCATTTCACTGGCCAAAATTAGGTGCAATGTGCTCAATGAAATGCAAACAGAAGTCCTGTTGTAGCACAGAGAATACTCCCACCAAGGAATTAATACAGTGTTTCCATAGAAAACAAAGCCTGAGAGGCTTCAAATGGTCTCAGAGTTTCCAATTACTCTTTTAGGGTTATTTTGCTACTGACATAATTTCTTTTTCACCCACAAGAAGCATCAGGATTGATGTGATTAAGGATATTTAGACATGCAAATCCATGGACTTCAGACAACAGAAAAGTGGCCAAAACATTGGAATTCCTCAATATTAAATGTCCACTTTTCTATAAACACCACCAATTGTTCCAATAATTTCAGCGCTGACTTTCCCAATACTGGTGGAATATTCTGCAGAGATGGAAACCTGATGGTGGAATAATGAGCAATTGTTTGGTGACACAAACCTGAATATGATCCCAGTGCTTACTTTCTGTGTGGGCATGGAGGAAGACTTCATTCCCTGAAGACCTCCCAGGTCTCATCTCCTGCTCCAGATGCCTCTGGATCCCCTTGCTGCCCACATTACAGCCCCAAATCCCAGTAAACTGTGGGTAAAATCCATTCTCAATTGGATTAAGGTTTTTTGTGGAGGTTTTTGGCAGAGTTTTGGAGTATTTTTCTGGTTTGTTTTGGAGAGTTTGTTTTAGTTAAAAAAACCACCAAACACACAAAACCAAACAAAAACTCCCCAAACCACCCCAAAAACCTATGGATCTGTACTCAGTATCTTGCAAATAAACATGAGTATCTCCAGGACAAAAAGGTCCAACAGAACAAGGGAAGGCCCTGTGCAAAAGAGGTAGGCAAGACCTCTCTGTGCTGACCAAGCCTGGTTGATGTATCTGCATAGTGTGTCAATGCCACTCTGAACAGGATGGTCTCCAAAGATGTCCCCTTGGAAGGTAGGAGAGCTCAGCTGGCATCAATAACCAGCTTGGCCATACCAACTTCTAGAATTGCATCTCAATTAGTTTCCGAATAGGTATCAAGAGAACAACTCTCAACTAATTAACTCTATTTAATTGGCTTTGCAGCACACAAATTAGGAAGAAGAGATCACTTCTTCCTCATAAAATTGTGTTCTGGAAGGAGGATGAGAACAGACTAGTCCCAGGTTTCCAGCAGGGAATGTGCTATGGACTGAGCCCTGTCACTGTGTTCAATGTGACCCATGTGGGATACAACAGGTGACTGATGTATGAACACTAAGAGCCACTGATTGATTTCAGCAACCATCAAGCTCCATATTTGACCTCTGGCTTCATGAACTCATCCCAGGAGGTGAACACTGATCCAGTGTGTTGACATTCCCAGGTTTCCAGCAGGGAATGTGCTATGGACTGAGCCCTGTCACTGTGTTCAATGTGACCCATGTGGGATACAACAGGTGACTGATGTATGAACACTAAGAGCCACTGATTGATTTCAGCAACCATCAAGCTCCATATTTGACCTCTGGCTTCATGAACTCATCCCAGGAGGTGAACACTGATCCAGTGTGTTGACATTTACTGTACACAGTTCTGGTGAACACAAGGAAAGGAGGACATGGAACTGTGGGAGAAAGTCCAGAGGAGGTCCCGAAGCTGGTAAGAGGTCCCTACGAGGACAGGCTGAGAAGGTGCTCCAGTCCTCTGATCAGCTTCGTGGCCTCCTCTGGACTTACCCCAACAGTTCCATATCCTTCTTGTGTTGGGGACACATTTTCCACGTCCATGCTATTTTGGGCATTAAAGGGAAAACAGGCTGTCACAGATATGGCAGCAGGACAAACACATGGCCCAGCTGAACTTTCAACAGAAGCTCAGAGGCAACCAAGCAAAAGAGGAAAGGGGGAAAGAAAAGCAAATAGAGCAATTATCCTCACCGCACAAAAACAAACCAAGCAGTTACACCAACCACTGCAGCCTGATAAAAACTCCTCACATTCCAATAAAAGAGGAAAAACCCTAACCCTTGGCTGTGTCCAAGATGCCCAAGGTCAACAGCTGGAGGCTATTTTGGCTGAAGCTGGTGGAAGCTCAGTGCAGAGGAGGAATCACATCAGGGGTCATGGTCACAACCGGCTCCCACAGAGAGATCTAAAAGTGTGGCTTTGATCAATAATATATAACTCTTTTTGGTTTTTTGTTTTTTTTATTTAGTTTGGGGTCTATTTTGGTCTTTAATAACATTTTGTTGAACAACCAACTTCATGGAAAGGTTTTTCCTGCACAGGCACCAAGGGATCTTGGCACTATGTACTGTATTTACTTGCTTACAAGCAGTAGCAAATACATCCAACAGCAAAAGCCCAACTTGAGGGGGTTTTAACCACACAGAATCGTGGGATCCAGGATATAAGAATCCAGGATAAGAGCATGCAGAGGAACACAGGATTTTTCCCTCTTAGAGTCAACAAGTGACATCTACTTTATTTCTTATTTCTTTTAAATAGGAAAATAAACAAACAGAAGGAAGGGCAGGGGAGGGAGAGGGGAAGTACTATGGGATACAGCTGTTACAACCATCCACAGGACAGATTCTCTGAAGCCTGACAGAGCCACACAAACACACAACTGGGCAGACACCTCTTGCAGAAGCTTTGCAGTTCACAGAAAAACTGGGAAGCTGCTGAGGTTTTATTTTGCATATGCACATATGCAAAAAAGTCCAAGGAAAGAGAAGAATTCCCAATCTGTGTCTTTTTCCTTACACAACATCCAAATGGAAGGTAGGAGAATTTTAATCAAGTGGGTTTTAAGAGTCTAGAACATGGGAACAGTTGTGTGCAGAGCCTGGCTCACCCAAAATTAGCAACCAGCTGCTATCTGGTCTCCTGAGATGCTGGAGAGATCTGTGCAAGGACCTTCACACTAGATACAGGTGGGAAAGCATTCCTGTCACTCCAGGGTAGGGGCAGGACATCATTATACCTTGAGAAACACCTTCCACCAGACCAGGTTGCTCCAAGTCCTGTCCAATCTGGCCTGGAACACCTCCAGGGATGGGGAGTCCACAACCTCTCTGGGTAGAGATCCATTTAGATCCACTGTGTTGGGTTGGACACTTGCATCCTGAACTGGGAATATCTGTGCCATGCTTGGGGTTCAGGCTGTGTGGACATGATGCTTCCCTCCTGGCAGGAAGAATGGAAAGTTGAAGTGTTCAAGGCCAAGTTGCACAGGACTCCTCTGGGAATTACAGGCTTTATCCTTGTTTGCCACTTGATTTAACTGCAGACACTCATTAATCACATAACCACCTGATCCCAATTCTCCTACCAGGATGGAGGTTCAGCCCTTGGCATCAAAACCCTGTTCCAAATCCACTGCCTCTCCCCAGCACCAAAGATCAATTTGGCAATATGTAAATGTGTCTCAGAGGAAACACTGCAAGGAAAGATGAGCAGAAGATCAAGGAAGGACAGTGCTGTAGATAGTGAGGTGGCAATCACATAACCACCTGATCCCAATTCTCCTACCAGGATGGAGGTTCAGCCCTTGGCATCAAAACCCTGTTCCAAATCCACTGCCTCTCCCCAGCACCAAAGATCAATTTGGCAATATGTAAATGTGTCTCAGAGGAAACACTGCAAGGAAAGATGAGCAGAAGATCAAGGAAGGACAGTGCTGTAGATAGTGAGGTGGCACTCTTCTCCCCTCCCAGGGAACAAGTGACATGGCAAGAGGAAACAGCCTCAAGTTGCTCCAGGGGAGGTTTAGATTGGATATTAGGGAAAATTTCTTCATGGAAAGTGTGGCCAGGCATTGGAACAGGCTGCCCAGGGCAGTGTTGGAGTCACCATCCCTGGAGGGATTTACAAGCCACGTGGATGTGGCACCCAGGGACAAGGTTAGTGGTGGCCTTGGCGGCACTGGGGGAATGGCTGGACTTGATGATCTTCAAGGGCTTCTCCAACTTCAATGATTCTGTGACTCTATGATTCACTGCAACCCCAGGGAAAGGATGGTGACCCCTGGACCTGCTGGATTGACTTGGACAAGGCACAGGCTTGATGTTCCTCAATTTTCTCCTCCTCCCATGTTCACCGCTTGGGTCTCCACAAAGATCATTCAGCTCTGAAAGAGACACGGAGATGCTGCAACAAGAGGTCTCAAGGACAACATATGGTGCTCCAACAGCAGAGGCATCTCAGCCTGCCGGGAATTAAAGCTATAAATAACCTGCACTTAATGAGTCTGTATATCATAGAATCATGGAATCATAGGATGGTTTGGGTTGGAACACAACTTAGAGATCACTCAGTTCTAACCCCCTACCATGGGAAGGACACTTCCCACTAGACCTGGTTGTTCCAAGCCCCATCCAACCTGGCCTGAACACTTGCAGGGATGGAGCAGCCACAGCTTCTCTGGGCAACCTGTGCCAGTGCCTCACCACTCTGAAAGGGAAGAATTCCTTCCCAATATCCAACCTAAATCTCTCCTTTCAGCTTGAAGACAAACTATACACAAGAAGCATGAAGTAGCCCTAATTTCTGGGGCTCTATTTGTGCTTCCCAGTGCAGAGTGAGGCTCTCCCCTGGTCCCTGTGTCCATGATCCAAGACTTCCCGAGTTCCATGATGTGAAACCGAGCCGTGGCCCAGCCATGCTCGGAGCACACAGCTCCCAACTGGAATGAGCGAGATGAGAAAACAAATGACATATTTCATCCTCCTCTTTTGTGGCTTTGATTTTCTTTTGTATTCGCTTTGGGAATGACATTCTTTCCATTGGGAAGAGCCTGATTTTCCATTAAATACAAAGCAGCTGCCATTTTGGAAACAAAAAGCTGATTAAATACAGATTTTTGTGAGTTTTTCCCTAATGTAGGAAGAGTGAGAACCACGTTTCTTACTCCTGATTTATCATGGTCAACCCTCTGACAATTACAGCAGCAGGAAGAGTTAAAGAGAGGGAATGGAATCACTTCATCCTTCCAAAATAATTTTATAGTTATAATTTCTAGGATTCTATTTGATGGCATAGAACAGGGGAAAGATCTCAAGGCCTGGAGCACAGTACTCATCCTACCCACCAGAGCTCTCTGGGACGCTGACACCAGGGGTTCCTCACCCGCTGCACACACAGGGATGCTCCAGATTCCCCACTTACGCAGATCCCTGCTTGCAGAGATGCCGACGGAAGGGTCGAGACACTGCCGTGACGTGCGGCTGCCTGGCGGAAACTCAGCTAATACAGCACTTAAGGACAGATGTTGAACAGACTGGAAAGGAGGATGAGCTCAAAAGAACAAAAATACCCCAAACCACCCCCACCATGAGCCATCCAAGCTCAGTCCAGGAGATTTGCTTTGTTCCAAGCAGACCTGATTGCTGAGTGACCAACATAAGCAGTACATGAACCTTCAGCTTCTTTTATATTATCTCAAGAACTACATCAAACTTTAAATTCCCATTTTCAATATTTAGATGTTAGAAACAGGGAGATGAAGGAAGAAACAGAGAGTTGGATAGTGAAATCTGTAGAAATTCCTGATATCTTGTTTTTTGATTAACCATCAGGTTCTCCTTACTTTTTGCCCTTCAAGAAACACAAGGAAGAAAGACCACAGTGACCATGAGGACCCCAGAAGGATCTGCACTTTTAAATGCTTTTCATAGAGTAGCATAGAATCATCAAGGCTGGAAGAGACCTGTAAAATCATCAAGTCTTGGCACTTCACTGTAATCCCTAAACCCTAAACCAAATCCTCCAGTGCCTCATCCAGACACCTCTCAAACCCTTCCAGAGTTGGTAACTCCACCACCTCCCTGGGCAACCTATTCCAGTGCCTGACCACTCTAACAGAGGAAAAAACTCTTTCAAATATCTCATTTGAATCACCCCTGTCTCAGATTATGACTGTTCCCTCTAGCCTTATCCCTGCAGCCATGGCAGAAGAGACCATCCCCCACCACTCTACAACCCTTTCAGGCAGTTGTAGAGAGCCATGAGGTCACCCCTGAGCCACCTCTTCTCAAGGCTAAACAAACCCAACTCATACAACTGCTCTCTCTTGCTGTTAGATATAGCCAAGGCTGCAAGATCCAGGGAGAATAGATCTCCATGGAAGGACACCCTATCATGGACACAAAATGACGTGTCCTTCACCCACACCAGTGACACTCAACAGCTCTCACTTGGCTACCAGCTCCAAATGACAATTATGTGCACCCTCAACTCAAGTGAGCCCTGCACAAGGACCCCAAAAAAAAACATGACACCTGGAGGCTGGGCTCCTTTAGGGCATATGGGTTTCCTCTCATGGGTAGGTTAAGGAAGATAGTGGAGGGCTTTGGAAGCAGACATGGTGTTCATTGATGTTCATTTGCACATTCCCAACTTAACAGCCTTAGAAGAACCAGTGGAAGAAGAAGAAAGCAGAATATTTCAAAGTCTATTATTCCACTTAAAATTCCTAAAGGGGAAAAAAATGAGCTCACACTTTATCTTCTGGTAGGATTTGGGAGGTACAGAATGAGGTTCTGGAGCAGGAAGGAGAAGCCACCTTTGGATTCCTTATGCTGAGCATGCATTTTTTGCTGCTGAATTCCCTGTACCACACATCTCATTCTTTGTGGATGTAGGTGCACACAGAAGTAAGCACCAAAGAGCTTCATAAATCTAAGTTTGAAAAACAAAGAATCCAAGCCAAACATGCCAAGGTGAATACACAAAGGGAAGGAATACCTAGGGAAGTATGCACAGCCTGGTTTAAAGGATTTATGAGACTGGGCATTTTAGCTTCAATTAATTTTCCTAGTGCTGAAAGCAGACAAGGAACCATGTAATTACAAGATAACTTGGCTTACCCAGACTGGAGTTAACTTGCACTCCTGGGTTAATCAGAGGTCAGCCTTCCCCCAGCCAACACTGCTAAATCCATGGGAATTCAGTGCTCTGCTCCTGCTTTAAAGCAACCATCAGTTCCTGTTTCCACCCCTTCGTTGTGGGAAGTATTTTGGCGACATTTGAGAAGAGCAGGAAAGGAGCACACAGCCACTGGACCACATGACCACATCAGTACTGCTCATCACCAGCCCATCTTCCCCCCACCAAGTTATCCATGTTTTAAAGGAATTTGGCCAGCCTTCAGGGTAATCTGGTCCAAGCAACCCCACAAAAGACATGGATCATGTCTGCAGAGCAGAGGAAATCACCTGAGGACCATACAGGGAGGATTCTGGATGCTGCTCATGCCCTGTCCATGTCTGCATCCCATGCAACTCCCTTTTACTTGTCTGTCTGTATCTACACCACCAAGAAACTTTCAGGATTAGCCACAACCACTTCCCACTGGCCATACTAAACTCCTATTACTCCTTTGTCCTGCTATTCTGTGCAATCCAGTTTTTACTTCCCCATCTCTTTCAGACAGACAGATCAGTGATTTACTTCCCCTAATTAATCCCAACTACCTGGAGAACAGAAAATTAGGAGAGTTAAAAGGAAAATGAGAATCTGTTGCAGCAAAAAACAAACCCAACTAAGAGCAGGCTGGCAAAGTCTGACCATATAAAGGGATTACTCCATCCCTGACCCTTTCCAGGGGACCTCCAGGTATTATTTTCCATTGATTTACCTTAATGAAACTAATGCACCCCTCTCCATAGGAAGCTGACTCCAGAGCTGTCTAGGCCCTGGATTCAATTAAAGAAATAAATCCATCTGGCTTCAAAATGGCTAAAAGGCTTGAAAAGCCAGAGGCAAGAGTGCTTTTTGCATCTCTGTCTCTCTTAGGCTATGCCCTAAGGACACCATATAGGATGGTCAACATTGAACACTGCCCCTGGAAAGCTGTGAGGGAGGTCCAAAGCATCCCTGCCTACTCCCAGCCCTGCCAGCAACGCGCCTCGGCTTCAATGGGAGTTGGCCTCTAACTGCTTTAACAAGGCTCTTTCTTCCCAGAAGCTGGTGTTGATTTGAGACTTTCATGTTGACTTAGAAAGCCCCAGGTGCCCACAGCCTGCAAATACTCAAGGCTTAGCTATGCTCATTTTCCAGGAAAAGGGGGACAAGCATCCAACTGTGGCATGAAATATTAATACTGCTGTGGCAGATTGGAGCTAAAACACAGAGCAGAGGTTCAAGGCTGGAAAGCAGAAGCTGAGGTCAAGGCTCTGCATCAAGCAGGGCTTCACTCAACCAAAATCTATGGCAGGCTTTGCTGGCATGTGCCTTGGCTTGCAGACATGGGAATAGAGGAAACAAGGTGGCTTGAGATCACTTTGTTTGCGATCTGTCCATGGAAATGCCACAGATTTTCCTCCTGCACATGGAACAAGCAGAAATGACAACAATCAGAGGGTTTGTTGAACCAGAAGGCAAGTCCCAAAGGTGTCCTTTGCTGGTTTTGGTGCAACTGCCCTAATCCAAACAGGGAGGGAGCAAATGTCAAGAATCCGCACTATCTGCTGGATAATATCACAGAATAGTTTGAGTTGGAAGGATCTTAAAGCCCATTATGTTCCAACCACTGCCATGGGCAGGGACACCTTCCACTAGATTAGGTTGCTCCAAGCATCCAACCTGGCCTTGAACACTTCCAATCTAGTCAGAGTGAAGGCTGAAGAGTCCAAGATCTGGGTTGGAGCACCTCCATGAGGACCATCAGGCTGAAATCCCCAAGAGGGATTTACCTCAACAGAACACAGGGATCAATGAGAGATTTTACCAACATCTTTTCTCTTTCAAGCAGAGGGTGAAGAACCCATCATGCCTTCCCTAATGACAGGCATTTACCCTAATTATCTGCAAATTTAGGCATACACAAGGGATAAAAGGACCCATTTAAATGACACATCTTCAACAGTTTAGCAATGCTGCTGCAACAACACACTTCTGGGTGACCCATCAGGAAGGAAACCCTTTTCCCTTGGCCTCTTCTTTAACACAGAATCATAGAATTACTTATCCTATTGATTTAAACTTTTAACCAATCTTTCCTTTCCTCCTTTCTGAGGTGAAGGACCTCTTCTGGTTCAACTCCCCCTTTCACACTGGAGCTGCGAGCAGAGCAGACCGAACACGCACGACACGCAGTCTCGTACTCACCGACATTCTAGAGTGGCCATCTACATCCCCCTACAGAGGACAACACAGGGAGTTGAAAGTCAAATGCAGAAGAGAGCAAAGCATTAGGAGAAAGGCAGAGAGATTCACAATAGTCATCATAGGTGCCTACAACTCACCAATGCTCCAAAAAGGCACCAGGTGTTCAACAGCTGGCAAAGTATTAAACAAGCAGAATATGGGATCTTTGAACCTGGTTTAATGAGGATGAGGAGGAAATCAAAATACCACAAGACTAATTTTATTGTCATTAATTATCACAGAATGGATGTGCTTTGGGTTGGAAGCGACCTTGAAGATCACCTAGTTCTACCCCGTCATGGGCAGGGACACCTCTCACTAGACCAAGTGGCTCAAAGCCCCATCCAACCTGGCCTGGGACACTTCCAGGGATGGGACAGCAACAGCTGCTCTAGGCAACCTGTGCCAGTGCCTCAACACCCCCACAGCCAAGAATTTCTTCCCAATGTCCCATCTAACCCTGCCCTCTGGCAGTGGGAAGCCACTCCCCCTTGTCCTGTCCCTTCAGGCTCTTGTGCAAAGTCCCTTCCTGCATGCTCTGCACATCAACATCCCCATGCCTTAGCTCTCCCACCTGTAAGCTGGAAGTGATGGATGTCAAACCCTAGTGAGTGACAAGTGGCATCAGCTCCAGTAAAACTTGCTCAGCTCTTCCAAGAGCAAGGGGACATTATCCAAGCACAGACAAGATTTGTGCAGACCTAAAGAAGGTGACTTTGGTGCTCATATGATGTTTTCATGATGGTTATTTCCACTTCGTTCCCTTCCAGTGTGGTCAAGGCTGTGGTTGGTGCAAAGTTCAAGGCATTTTACTTCCATGCACAGTGCCTTGGCTTACATATATTATAGAGGGATTGGACTTTTGCAAGAAAAAACATAGGTAATTGTTCACTTGAAAAAGAAAATAAACACTTGTAAGGCTCTTTCTAGCAGAGCAAGAGCTGCTGGGGCGGTGTGTTCCTGTGCAAGCGGGAAGAGATGCCAATAGAAGGCAAAAACATTGCAGGCAGAGTGGCCGTGGTGTTCAGTGGCTTCAGCTGAAATCTGTGCTGCCATCTGGCAAAAATAAGCACAAAAGGGAAAAAAATAGGGAGAAAGAAAACCCTCTTTTGCAGAGAGCTCACACTGAACTGCTCAGGACTGCAGAGGTTAGAGTTTGTTCGATCGCTGAAAGATTGCTTCCCCTTCCCGGGTCAGCATCACCTCTTGACCTGCCCTGATTACCTTCCAGAGGAGGTTATCAAGATACAAGACTAACAGAGGATTAAAGGAAACTTAAAATAAAAACAAAACACCCCCCTGCCCCCAGCTCCCCTCCCCTCCCCCAAGAAAACATCCTTGCTTTGTTAACCTGACAGTTCACTGGAGGTGTTGACACAACCCTCCATCTTTGAGGAGCTTAATGTCAACAAATCAGTGTGTTTGGAGTAGCCCTGTCAATGCCATTTACATTAACTTGTCTAACAAGAAATAAAAACAACAAGCAGCCATCAAAGACAAAAGGCTTTTTCAGTCATTCTTTTCAAAGGATTATGCTGGAAATGTTCATTTTTGGAGGCCGTGGCCCTTTACTTGCTGAAAACCAGAAACCACCTTTCCCCCCCATACTTCTTTTTCCCTAAAAGATTTTTTCCTTAAAAAAAGAAGAGTGTTTTTCTTTTAAAGGGGACACAAATATCCCAGATTAATCAGCTCCACAGCAGCAAACACCTCTCCCTGGTTAGTGCAGGAAGAGGGAAGCCTTGAAAGCCAAAATGTTAGTTCAACTTTGATTTCCATCAGTGTTTCATTTGCTTTGAGACATTTTGGGCACTTAGTGGAGAATTTTCAAATTGTGGCTCTAAACCACCAGAAACATTTCACACATCACTGGGATGCACCAAAACCCTGGGAATCCCACTGGGAACTTTTCTCCTTCTTTGGGCACCAACAGGGGCTCGGCAACCTGGAGTAATGCTGCAAAATGCAGATAAATTCCACGAATTCCTCTAATCCAGTGGTTTTCATCATCTCACACAATGTCTACTCTGATGATCTAAAGGAAAAATCATGGATTTCAATTCCTGTGTGGACACTAGAGAAAGCAGAGACTCTTTAGGCCCTGAGTCAGGATTGTGGTCTGGATTGCCTTTGCTACTTGAACCAGATAACCTGACTGCCCAGAGAGGTGGTGGATGCCCCATCCCTGGAAAAATTCAAGGCCAGGCTGGACAGGGCTGTGAGCGGCTGATCTAATTGAAGACAAAGTCATAGAATCATCATGGTTGGAGGTGACCTCTAAGATTATCAAGTCCACCCATTAACCTGCCACTCTGCTGTAATCCCTAAACCATATCCTCCAGCGCCAGATCCAGATGCCTCTGAGACACTTCCAGGGATGGTGACTCCACCACGCCCCTGGGCAAACCTATTCCAGTGCCTAACCACCACAGAGAAGACATTTTTCCTAACATTTAATCTGAATCTCAAAGATGCCCCAGTTTATTGCAAGCAGGTGGCACAAGATGTCCTTTAAAGGTCCCTTCCAACCTGAACCAGTCTACAGAGCTCCCTCAACCATACTAGGATTCCCAAGAAACAAAGGGAAAATTCAGCCTCATGCATCCAAAGCACATAACCTAATGCCCAAATCTTGGCTTGGAGCTGCCTTTCAGCTCTCTCAGCACCTCTTCACCCCTCTTCAAAGTGTTGAGTCACACAGACCTTCCAAGGTCACTTGACCTGCCTTGGGGCAAGGTGGAGTCTTGACCCCAGGGAGGTTTCCTGCAGCATTGTAGGACAATGGGATTACTCACACCCTGCATGGTGAGGACTCCCCTGCCTTTCTGCAGGCTCAGGACTTTGGCTCTGCTCTATTCCTGGCTGACACTTCGTCCTGGTGTAATTTTAGCACAGTAACCACCGACATGCCCAGGCTGAGCTGCTTTGATCAGCAGGTGAAGGTGTAATTACCGAAGGGACAAAAGGCAGCTGAGCAGCTCAGCTCCTGACACTTGCTCAGCTCCTGACACTTGCTCAGCTCCTGACACTGACACTCTTTTCTTCCATAAAAACTGCAACTTCCAATACCAGGAGAACACTTTTGACTCTTTAAAAATAGTATAAATTGAACATGAAGGTGCTCAAATATCAGCACTGGAGAACAGGGGCATTTCCATACCAGCAAATGAGGACACAAAGGGATAGTGCAGCAGAGTCCATTTCTAGGAATTAGAAGATGCACCAAGGATGCTCCTCCATGGATGGTGCATAGTGACTTGCTCTGAGAATCACAGAACAGTTTGGGTTGGACAGAACCTTCAAGATCACCTTATTCCAGCCCCTCTGCCATGGGCAGGGACACCTTCCACTAGACCATGTTGCTCCAAGACTCATCCAACCTGGCCTGGAACACTTTGAATGATGGACCAGCCATAACGTCTCTGGGCAACCTGTGCCAGTGCCTCACCACACTCACAGTGAAGAATTTTCTCCTAATACCCAATCTAAACTTACTCACTGTCAGTGGGAAGCCATTCCCCCTTGTCCTGCCACTCCAGGCTCTGGTAAAAAGTCCCTCTCCATCTTTCTTGCAGGACCCCTTCAGGTTCTCTTCTTCATGAACTACTCACAGTGTGGAAATCCTGTCTTTTATAGTTGGACCAGACTGGAAACTCATCTCAAACAGGGCAGCAATTCCTGAGACCATAATGCTACAGAACTTGATCACTCTATTACGCTGAATCATCAGCTCTCGCACAGATAATCTGGGCTAGATTTGGGGTGGCAGTATAGAAACAGTTCTACCTTGCCCCTAGCACGGAATCACAGAATATCTGGAGTTGGAAGGGACTCACAAGTATCATTAAGTTCAACTCCAGGCCCTGCACAGGACACTCCTGAGAATCCCAGCATGTTCCTGAGAGCATTGTCCAAAGACTCCCTGAGCTCTGTCAAGCTTGGGGCTGTGACCCCTGCCCTGGGGAACTCTTCCAGTGCCCAACCACCCTCTGGGAGAAGAACCTTTGCCTAATATTCACCTAAACCTCCCCTGACACATCTGCATTGCCTCAGACAGGTGTGGGCACTTCCACACCCTATCTCCTGCATTTCCTTAGCAAAGTGCAGGAATTTTAAACTGTTCCTGAATAACCACTGGAAAAAAGCCTTTGAACCCTGTAAGGATGAGACACCAAGGGAGCTGAAGATCTTTCAGATCCACCCTGGTTCTTTCTGGATTGCTCTCACCCACCTGCAAGGGGACATGAGGATCCACCAGCAACATTCAGTTCATCTTCACACTCCTCTAATGGAAGAAACTCCAATATATAACAAAACATTCCAGACCTACATCTCCTACAAAGCTTTGAACTAGATCAGACTGCAGAACCTCACTGAGGTGCCTCCCCATCTCACAAGGCTGTTAGGAGGATCAGTGTTGTGCAAGGCTTTGAAGATACTGCACAGCAAATGTAACTGATCTCCTCCCCTCGGTTGAGTCCTTTCTAATCCAGGTCTGGAAGAGAAAATGCTACTTCAATGTGTCTGGGTGATTTTTAGACCAATTAGTGTCCTCCCAGTCTCCAAAACAATTCTGACTCACTCAAAAAGGCAACATTAATATTTAAGGAAGATAAATCACTCCAAGTCCACCTCATAAATCATTGTGGGCATCTCTCCACATCCTCATCTCTCCTGCTAGCCATGCTTCATGCTCCAGTGCAGAGACCAATCTCCCTGTCAAGTTCCATTACTTGCTTCTAATACTCCCAGGACAATTCCTGGAAGTGATCTCCAGGTGATAAACCACCCCTGGGGAGCCACATCTCCCTTTTTAAGGAGGAATACAGCAACTGTGGAATCCAACTATCTCCAAGCACCTCTTGAATCCAAAGAGCACCTGCCCCATGCTTGCTTGTGTGGCCACCAGCCACATTGCTTGGCTGCCAACAGATGAGAGTTTTTGGCAACAAATCTGGCCAAGAAGATGGATGAAAGCCCTCCTGACCTCTCTGCACTGGAGACAACACTTCCAGTGCCAATAGAGCCAAGAAAGCAATTTCTCCTCAACAACACCTCCAGGTGCAGAGAACCAGGAAAGACACTTGTCTTTTTTGGTAGTTCCACAGCAAATCAGTCCTTAGCTCCATCCTGCTACCAGATCTTCCTGCTGGGTTAGAGACACCCAAAGACATGAGGCTGCACAGTTTTGGGGCTGTAACACCTCCTAAAGCAGCTCTGGAGGGCTGGAACATCCTTCCAGAAGAGGAATCACAGGGCACAAACAAGCAGAATGAAGGAAAGTGCCACTGTGGAATCCTGAGTCTTCTCCTCCTATTTATGTTCAAGCTCATGGAAGACGCTCAGTGTGCCCAGGGTGTGTACAATCCTGGGCACCAGTAACAACAAAAAAATCACAGTCCCAGCAAGAAAGACCTGAAATTGCTCTTAGAACAACTCAGAGCTCAGAGGATTTGCTGTTTCTAAGTACCTGATTGCAGATCCTCCTAAGTATCTATCAAGACAGCTCAAACAAATCTCATTTAAAGGGGGGAAAAAGCTGCTTGAGCAAAAATGAAACTCCCTGATGATTGTATTTTTCCTATCCAAGGAGCCAACTCAGCCAACTGCAAAGAAATCAACATAAAGCACATTTTTGATGGCAGTAACAGCATAAACACAGGCACAGTTTAGACAGCAGAGAAAGGAAAGAAACATATGTTGCCTTCCAATGGAGCATATTTTGATGGAAGGCATCAGTGACTTGACAAACACTTGGAAATGTCTCTGGAGTTCAAGTAAGACACCCATAGACCGGAATTCTTGGAAAAAAAATCCTGGATGAACATTAAGTTGAGAGTTAAATAACCAAATTATAGGTGGGAAGTGACTGGTCCATGGTGGATTGTGGTATTGCCCTCGATCACATACAATTAGACCTGCAAGCATTTGGGTGACTCTCACTGAAGCTCAATCTCTCATAGCACATGAAATACCTTTAAAAATCATTTTTACTTCATAGCACTTGACAGCCTAAGGCCCCATTTCATAGAATCATAGAATGTTAAGGGGTTGGAATGGACCTTAGAGATCATCTAGCCCCAACCTCCTGCCCTGAGCAGGGACACCTCCCACCAGATCAGGTAGCTCAAGGATTTATCCAACCTGGCTTTGAACACTGCCAGGATTGGGGCATCCACAGCCTTCCTGGTTGTGGATTTCCACCACACTGCATCAAGTTTCAGCAACAACTGCATACTGGAACATCTGCGCTCCCAGACTGAAAACGAAAGGAAAGCGATGTCTCACCGGCAGGTGGGTGAAGACTGCGAAGGTGCTGCGTAGAAAGCCAATGAGATCCACAAGGTAGTCACTGGCCCTGCTGCCTGGCTCCATGGCCATCCAGTCGTAGTCTGCCAGCTGCAAGAACTGGTCAATCTTCTGGTTCAGGTTGGTGTAGATCTCCTCCTCAGCTGCATGGCGAGCGTCCTGCAGAACAACACCTCACATGGGATGGAGGTTCCATACCCGAAGTCTACACAAGGAACAGGATGTGGGATTGAGCCAGCCTCTAGCCCTAAAGGTAGCACATCCCAAAGGCAACTACAGGGCTGCTACAGCCTCAGGTCAGCTCAGACCTGTGGGACAAGTGCCACCAGGTCAGTGTTGCGCAGGATCAAGCTGGATTTTGCCTCTGATGCAACCTAGGGACCAGGAGGACTCCATACCCGAAGTCTACACAAGGAACAGGATGTGGGATTGAGCCAGCCTCTAGCCCTAAAGGTAGCACATCCCAAAGGCAACTACAGGGCTGCTACAGCCTCAGGTCAGCTCAGACCTGTGGGACAAGTGCCACCAGGTCAGTGTTGCGCAGGATCAAGCTGGATTTTGCCTCTGATGCAACCTAGGGACCAGGAGGACGAATCATCGTAGAATGTAATGTTAAGGGATTGGAATGGACCTTAGAGATCATCTAATCCCAACCCCCTGTCCTGGGCAGGGACACCTCCCACCAGAGCAGGCTGCTCAAGGCTTTATACAACTTGGCTTTGAACACTGCCAGAGCTGGGGCAGCCACAGCTTCCCCAGGCAACCTGTGCCAGTGTCTCACCACCCTCACAGGGAAAAACTTCTTCCTCATCTCTCATCTAAATCTCCCTCTTTCAATTCCTCCCCATTACTCCTTCTCCAGTCACTGTAGTACCTAACCCTGAGTTCCTCTGCAGCTTCCCTGTAGGCACCTTCAGATCCTGAATGGTTGCTATATCTAGTGGAGAATGGAAGAGAGATGGGAGAGGAACATCCTGTACGGAAAAGGGTTAAGACCCACCAAACTGCGTGCAGGTGTACGGGGCAGGTAGGTCACAGAGGAGCCTCCCTGCCAGAATAAGGACAGGAAACTCGCCTTTAGGCCAAATACTTAAATGATGCCAGGATGGACTTCCCTGGGGACATAAGACCTTAGTCTCTTGCTGAGTTATCCCAAGGGCAAACCTCAACTAACCAATTCCCTACTGTTCCCATCTCCAGCTCTCCAGCCATGGGCCACAATCCAAATAGCCCATGCTGGACCCAGTCATGGCCTTGAGGTATCATATAAAGTATCTGAGTGAACACTCCTGGGTTAGGATTTAAAGACTAGGAAGTCTAGGAGTTTCTGTCAGCCTTGATTTGGAGGGGATAGTCCTAAAAGGAGTGGAAAGATGCAGAAATAAGGTCTAGAAATCTATTCTCCTCTTGAGTAAAAGAGGAGAGGTCATGGCCATGGCCAGACGTGTAACACTGTGTGCAATTTCAAGAGCAAAATGGAAATTAATTTGAAAATATATAATAATAATAAATACTAAGGATAATATCAGGCTTTTGTTTAAAAGCTGCTTAATCCTTCAGACAATCAGTTCTGCAGTCACAGCCTCTAAATTATGGCCACAGACCCTCATGATCTCAACACAAGTAATACTCTGAAGGGCGAACTCAAAAGCAACAGCCTAACTTTCCCAAAATATGCCAAAATGACCTTTTGGCTCAGCTCAGCTCCCTCCAACACCATATCCATCTGCTTTGAGGCAGGTTCTCTCCAAGCAGCCACCAAAAGCACCTCCCCAGAGCCTTCTCACCTTGAAGGTTGTGGTCCCGTAGAGCTTGGTGGTGTGGACAGTTTCTGGCAAGACATTGGTGATGTTGGTGATGAATTCCTCCAGGAACTTGCAAGATTTCTCCAAATGGGTTGTGTTTATAATAATCTGGACAAGCTGTAAAGGCAAAAAAAGGTTTCAGCCATGGTGCTCCTGAAGCCAAGGACGTGCCAAGGTGAGTGGATGCCAATTTCCTAGGAGTTCTGGCATGACAAGCTGACATTGTGCAAACACACTGAGCTTTGCTGCACGCTCAAAGCCTCTCCTCCTTTAACAGCCCCAGAAACTCACATCAAAGATAATTTTGGGGGAAAAGCATTTCCCATGACAGCCACTAACACCACAAAAGACAACTTTTTTCCCCTGACTTGCTTACATTCAGCTGTCACTCAGAGCTCATGTCAAACACAACAGGCTCACCAAGAAAATGCCATGACAAATCACATGTCTTATGTTTGGCAATGAACCCTAACCAACCCATACCTTGAGTGACACCAACTGAGGCACTGAACAAAGAAACCACAAGGTTTTTACTTCTGCAAGGGTGCTGTGAGTGACCAGCAGATCCCTTACAGACCCAGAAGGCATTTCATGCTCTGGGTTAATATAATTTCATTGCTGGAGTATGGTGTGGCAGTCTGCAGTCAACTCCTTCTCAGAAATGGTTTTGAAACACTTCCAAATCTGCATGAAGTGGATTAGTCAGCAAATGAGATGGATTAATCAGCAGATGAGATGAAGTAATCAGCAATTTCAGTGTTGCAGGCAAAGAAATATGGAAGTAACACCTCAAAGGTCACAGGGCTCAAATCTTGCTCGTGCTGGATGACATGAAAAGGGTGATGGTCACAGTCTGGGGGGTTCAGTGTGGTTTAGGAAGGAAAAGAGACATTAGGAAGGTAGTGCAGAAATGGAACAAGGTGCCCAGAGAAGCTGTGGGGCCTCTATTTGGTTGAAATGAAGTCCCAGATGACATGATCCAAGTGAGCAATGATCCCACTCCCAGTGGAAAGTGGTGAGACACCGGCACAGGTTGCCCAGGGATGTTGTGGATGCCCCAACCCTAGCAGTGTTCACAGCCAGGTTGGATAAAGCCTTGAGCAACCTGATCTGGTGGGAGGTGTCCCTGCCCAGAGCAGGAAGTTGGGACTAGAAGATCTCTAAGGTCCATTCCAACCCTTTAACACACTAATACCTACAGAGGTCCCTTCCAGCCAACACTTGATTTCAGTCACATTTTTGTTCTTAAGAAATCAAACTAATAACTTCCCTGGGCAAAAGCAGCTAAGGGAACTGTGGTACTGGGTTTGCCCTTCCTACACGCAACCACACTGAGGAAACATTGGTGACAGCAGCAAAAAAGGACCATTTTGGGGATGGATAGTGCAGGGAGAGTGTTGCATTCCTCTGTGGAGCAGCAGGGGGGAAGAGGAATTTGCCCTCAGGGAGCAAAGAGATTCCATACTGTGAGATAAAGGGCTGAGGAAGCATCAGGTGTAAATACATAGCAGTAAAAGCACTGAACTCCCCAAAACCACCTTCTAAACTCTCCAAACTCCACTCCTAAGCTTTCCAAACTCACTTCTGTAGAGAATTTACAGTGTCCACAGAACAGGACACATTTCTACAGTTCAAACAATTAAACAACTGAAGTAATACCTATCTGTTTAATACCAACCTCGAGGTACCACTGAGGAATCCACCTGCCCTGGGGATTACATCCTCCCAACCAGCCATGATTTAAGTGTATTAAACTTCAGAAATCTGACTTTGTGCACAAAAAAAGTATGGATCATGAAAAGAAAATCCCAAATAGTGTTTGTGCTGCAGCAATGGGCTGACACCACCTCAAACATCACCTGTAAATGGGAACTGTTCCCCATCCTTTCACAGCTCCCCCTTGGCTCCTCTCTGGTGCTCCCTGAAGTCCTTCTACTTTAATTAAGATATATAACATTGTCCAAAATCAAATGGGCAAAATTCAAAACCAACAGCAAAAAAAGTTCCTTTTCTCCACAATATAAAGTGTTTCTTGCTTTGTGCAACAACACTGTGATTCCATTGTTTTCCAACCAAACGTTTCACAGTAATACTTCAAAACAGCATGTCTAACGGTGCTTTAAGAAGTTCCAAGGGACAAAATGTCCTTCTGCCACTCTGCCTTGGAAATTAGACAATCACAGACTGGTTTGGGTTGGAAGAAACATTAAACATCAACTAGTTCCAACTCCCTGCCATGGGCAGGGACACCTTCCACTACACCAGGTTGCCCCAAGCCCCATCCAACCTGGCCTGGGACACTTCCAGGAATGGGTCAGAGACAGCTTCTCTGGGCAATCTGCGCCAGTGCCTCACCACCATCATAGGGAACAATTCCTTCCCAATATCTCATCTAACTCTGCCCTCTGGCATTGGGAAGCCATTCTGCCTTGTCCTGGCACTGCCTTAGCTCTCCCACCTGTAAGCTGGAAGTGATGGATGTCAAACCCTAGTGAGTGACAAGTGGCATCAGCTCCAGCAAAACATGCTCAGCTGTTCCAAAAGCAAGGGGACATTATCCAAGCACAGACAAGATTTGTGCAGACCTAAAGAAGGTGACTTTGGTGCTCATATGATGTTTCCATGATGGTTGTTTTCCACTTCGTTCCCTCCCAGTGTGATCAAGGCCATAGTTGGTGCAAAGTTCAAGGCATTTTACTTCCATGCACAGTGCCTTGTCTTATAAACATTACAGCTTCTCTGGGCAACCTGTGCCAGTGCCTTACCACTCTCACAGGGAAGGATTTCTTCCCAATATCCCATCTAACCCTGCCTTTTGGCAGTGGAAAGCCATTCTCCCTTGTCCTGTCAGTCCATGCCCACGGACTTCCCGGCAGTCACATCCCACCTCCGTCAGCCCGACGTTTTTCCTCTTGATGACATTCTGTAAGCAGTTGCTCAGTGTTCGGGTCAGCAGCAGGTTTGTAGATTTCCTGATCATATCATCAACTTCAGTGGAGCTGCAAAGCAGAATTGAAAGAGAGTTTTGCAAAATGTTCCATGAAAGGAAAATCACCTGCAGACCTCATCCTCCTCCTTCTCAGCACTCCTCTGCCTTATACATCATCCATGCACTGCTCACAGGTGATGACATACTGATATATACCAACAATTTAGGACTTTTTGGGCATGTTTTGGAAAGAAACGTGGATAACACATGCTAAACCTACATCCCAAAGCCTCTCTTGGAGGGAATGGTCCAGCTCAGGGAAGAACAACCCACAGCATCAGCACTAACCCATGTGACCAAGCCACCTCCCTGCACCTCCCTCTCCCTGGCAAAAGGGAATGGGCTGACACCACCTCAAACATCACCTGTAAATGGGAACTGTTCCCCATCCTTTCACAGCTCCCCCTTGGCTCCTCTCTGGTGCTCCCTGAAGTCCTTCTACTTTAATTAAGATATATAACATTGTCCAAAATCAAATGGGCAAAATTCAAAACCAACAGCAAAAAAAGTTCCTTTTCTCCACAATATAAAGTGTTTCTTGCTTTGTGCAACAACACTGTGATTCCATTGTTTTCCAACCAAACGTTTCACAGTAATACTTCAAAACAGCATGTCTAACGGTGCTTTAAGAAGTTCCCAAACCCCCAAAATCCCTTCCCAGCCTTCTCATGGCTTTAAGTAAATCACAGAATCGTTGAATAGCTTGGGTTATAAGGGACTTTATATAGTCCATCTAATTCCACTCCATCCCCCTGCCATTGGCAGGGACACCTTACACTAAAACAGGGTGCTCCAAGCCCCATCCAAACTGGCCTGGAACACTTCCACGGATGGGGCAGCCACAGCTTCTCTGAGCAAACTGTGCCAGTGCCTCACCACCCTCACAGCCAAGAATTCCTTCCCAATATCCCATCTACCCCTGCCCTCTGGCAGTGGGAACCCATTCCCCTTTGTCCTGTCCCTCCATTCCTTGTCCCAGGTCCCTTTGCAGCTTTCTTAGAGCTCCTTTAGCCACTGGAAGGGGCTCTTAGGTCTCCCTGGAGCTTCTCTTCTCCAGACTGAATGCCCCCAGCTTTTCCAGTCTGGCTCCAGAGCAGAGGTGCTCCAGTCCTTGGAGCATCTCCATGGCCTCCTCCGCACTCACTCCAGCAGCTCCATGTCCTTCTGCTGTTACTGCCTCAACAGAGCTCTCAGAGCCTCAGACTGGAAACTCTTGCAACAAATTCCTGCCCTTTGCCAGGTGGTTGCAGCTGCAGCATCACTGAAATGTGGGGGTTTGGCTTTGTCCCCTCCAACCTGAACCCTAGCAAGGTGTAACCTCTCCTTTCTGCAGGAGGTTTTGGAACCCCACCCTGTCACAGGCTCCTTTGATCTGTCCTTGGCCCTGCATTAGCCCTGACACCACGGAGCTTTGTCTCTGGCAGCACAGTGACAGGCAGGGGAGGGCACAGAGAATTTCCACTGGGACGTCTGAGAAGTGTTAATAACTTTGAGGCTCCTGGTAAAACAAGCCTATGACCTTTGGCTCCGTCTCCTGTTCTCCCTGACAAATGAGCCACATTACACAGCAGAGATTGACATGAGAAACAAAAGCAAAGCTTGAAGTTCCCTCAGTGCTGGTGAGGAAGGTGGGGAATGTTGGGATGCTGCTATTAGGGTGCCTGCTGGTGTGGGGATGGGCACTGCCAGCCCTTGTCCAGCTGCCAGCTCCCAAATTTGTAATCTTGGCTCAGTGTATCTGCAAAGCAAGACAGCCTTTGCCAAGAGCAACCCAGTAGCCTCCCAGAACCACTCATCCTTCCCCCACACTGGTATCCTACAGTCAACTTAATTCTGGTAGTTATTCAGGACCTTCCTTGTGCTGCTGCATGAGAACTGCACTGAAATTCCCCAAATTCTCTGGAGAAGTGGCAAATATTGCTCCCCACTCACATGCCTGAGCGAAGTCATGTTTGTATTTCTCTAGTGGAAGGTGTCCCTGCCCATGGCAGGGGATGGAACGAGATGAGCTTTAAGATCCTTTCCAACCTAAACCATTCCATGATTCTGTGATCCCTGGGAAATCCTAAAATACAGTATATAGGGAGTCCCAGAGCCTGCCTCTCAGGACAGTGGAGGTTGGAGCTGGTGGCTGGAACTCTAGGCACCTACTGGAGAAAGCAGAGATGACAAACATGGGGATTTGGCCACGACAGCAGCTTTCCTCACTAAACCAACACGGCAATCAGATACACCACACTGCAAAGGTTTGGGGGTTTAACTCCAATGTCAGCCTGTCATCAGGACATCACAACTAAAGCAGGCAGCAGTGCCTGGCTGTGTGCACGCCCCAGGACAGTCACACTCCTGGCAGCAGTGGTGCCACTGCAAGACGCCACAGCCAGTGCTGACGGCACAAGGTTCTTGTGTCAAGGAACACTCTGAAATCAAAGGGTTCCTTTAATCACTCACTTCAGCTGCAGGAACATGCCAACCGTGACAGCCTCCAGGGCATGAACAAGTAGTGCTTAATGATACTGCTCAGCAGTTCCAGGCTGCTTTTAGTTCTTCGGAGCTCTTCTGACTGAACTTTCTCTGCATACGAGCACCAATTTTTGACTCTTACCATAGAATCACAGGATCTTTGGGTTGGAAAAGCCATCTGAGATCACTGAGTCCAATCTTTCCCCCAGCACTGTCAACGTCACCACTAAATCATGTCCTCAAGTGCCACATCCACATGGCTTTTAAATCCCTCCAGGGAAGATGACTCCACCACTGCCCTCTGCAACCCCTTCCAATACTTGAGCACCCTTTCAGTAAAGAAACTTCCTCTAACATACAACCTAAACCTGCCCTGGCATGACTTCAGGCTGTTTTCTCTTGTCCTATCTTCCATGAACTCCAAACACTGAGTAAGGAAAAAAAGATGGAGGCATTCCTAGAAAAACAAAAAGCAGGATTTGACCAGGCACTGGACTGGGATTGCCCAAATCTTCCTCGGTTGAACGGAAGAGGTGAGTGAGGTTGGAACAGGAGTGATGGGTGTCAGACTTGCCTTGCCCAGCATCTCCCAGCTGAAATGATGAACCAAGCAGTAGTTCACACTAGCAGCCCAGACCCAATGTCTAGACCATTGGCGCCAGTAAGCAAAGGGTAATGGGACCAGTGAGCGGTACGATGCCAACTTGTAGCGATATGGATGCCTTGTAGTGATAGGACAAAGGAGAATGGCCTGAAGCTGCAGGAGGGAAAGCTTAGATGGGATATTGGGAAAAACTTCTTCCCTGTGAGGATGGTGAGGCACTGGCACAGGTTGCACAGAGAAGCTGTGGCTGCCCCATCCCTGCAAGTGTTCCAGGCCAGGTTGGATGGGGTTTGGAGCAACCTGGTTTAGTGGAAGGTGTCCCTGTCCATGGCAGGGAATGGAACTAGATGGTCTTTAAGGTCCCTTCCAACTCAAAGCATTTCATGATTCCATGACTTGAGTGTGATGCAAAGGTTGGGTCTCAGCTCAGCAGACAGGTCAGATCTCCATCCTCAATACATCAAAGTAAACAATGGTGGTGGTGGTGGCTGCTCACTGCTCACATCTGAGCTTCAAACTGGTAGAAGTTAGTAGTGGCGTAGTTGTTACTAAGCCTACACACTCAGTCTACAAACAGTAGTAGCTGTAAAACTACAACCTCACTTGTAACACAGAAGCAGCAAAATGAGCACAGAAAGCACATTTATCTTCTCTCTCTTAGAGCTGACTTCCACAGGTCCTTCCTGATATAGTTACTCAAACCTCTGAGTTTATTTCAGTTTATTTTTAATAAATTTAAGTACTTCTATTATTTTCAGCACTTCAATCCCAACTTCTTTCAGAATTTGTGCTTTATTTCCCAGAAAAAAAACACCCACCCCAAAACCAAAGACTTAAAGCCTTAGATTAGAGCTGCCACCTCATCCTTCCTCTCACTGTTTTCAAAGATATTCCCTATCTTTCAAATGGGAAATTCCACTGGAACAAGCAGAAGTCTTCCAGTGAGTTGTTACTTTTAAAGACAACTTGAACTCACACTTTTAACAAAGGGAAAAAGTGCTGAAAACATAAAGGAGGTTTTCTTCCTCCTAATCAAATTAACAGAGCCAATAACAAAAATTCCAACCCCTTAAACACACAGTGAGTTAAAACTTTTCTTCAGATACTTGAAAAGCAAAATAACCTTCACTGGAGTATCAACACAAAGGAGAACATTCCCATCCAACAAATACAAGGAGCTAGTTTAGAAAAATAATTAGGGAAAAACCCAGGAGCTCCATTTGCTGCCACAGGCTCTGTTCTTCAGGAAAAGAGCACAGAGCCCTGAAGGGAACTGTCTGTGTTAATGACAGCTGATGTCCTGTATCCCCTAGCAGTAGTCATGACCTTCAGGCCTCCTGTGACTGACAGGCTGACCCTGATCACTCCAGGGTGTGAGGGAAATGACAAGCAAAGAAGAACAAGAAAGAGAAGAGAAAGAGAACTTGCTGGCGGCTTTGTAGCCAAACTCCCTAATAAAACCTAATTCAAGCTGTCAGGGTGAAATGAAGAAAGTGTCAACAGGGGTTTTCAGAGAAATATTCCAAATGTTTGGCTAGAAAAGCCAGAGCTGAGTTCCCATCCCCCAGCACAACAGCACTCCTCAGAAAGGGCTGGAAAAGCCAATGTCGAAAGGAATGTTAATAACGTGTCCGAGGGGACCCCTGAGGAAGGACCCAAGGGGACACTTTTCTTCCCTTCCCTGACAAAGCCAATCAAGTTGGTAATGGTGAAGAGCACAAAAGTCGGGAGGGAAGTGCCAAGGGAGGGGCTGGGTGAGAGCAGCATCCGTGTGAAATCAGAGCGATGTGTCGGCTCCAGAAACTGAGAGGTTTCATGGTGACCCAAGGGTTAAGAGCCCTGGGAGCCACCAGAGAACAACCTGCCACCACTGAAAGGCTGAGATGAAACGTGGGGTGAGAAATGTCCTGTGCTTCCACATCAACCAATGAACTACTGCATCCTCGAGCAGGAGATGGAGAGAAAGTGTCTGAGCAAATTAGTGTCCCTCACACAAAGGGAGAGAACTAAAACCCTGAGTAGCTTTATGTAGGCACTGAAACATCTGGTGAGTTCACACAACACTGTTCCAGCTTCACATCAGCACTGCAGCAAGCACAGAATGGTTTGGGTTGGAAGAGATCTGAAAAACCATCCAGTTCCACCCATGCTGTGGGCAGGGACAACTTCCACTATACCAGGTGGCTCCAAGCCCCATCCAACCTGGCCTGGAACACTCCCAGGGATGGGGCAGCCACAGCTTCTCTGGGCAACCTGTGCCAGTGTCTCACCACCCTCACAGGGAACAATTCCTTCCCAATATCCCATCTATCCCTGCCCACTGGCAGTGGGAAGCCATTCCCCCTTGTCCTGGCACTCCAGGCCCTTGTCCCAGGTCCCTCTGCAGCATTCTTGGAGCCCCTTCAGGCACTGGAAGGGGATCTAAGGTCTCCCCAGAGCTTTCTCTTCTTCAGGCTGAACACCACCATCGCTCCCAGCCTGGCTGCATAGAATAGGGGTTCCAGCCCTCAGAGCATTTCCATGGCCTCCTCTGGACTCACTCCAGCAAGTCCAGTGTTAGGCCACTGCCAGGATATGAAGCTGTCAAAGGAGGTAAAAACACCCTCTCCCCAGTCCAACCTATCTCCAGTATGGTGCTGCAGAGAGAAGGGAAGAAGGATTTCTCCTTCCAGTAAAAATCCTGTTGCTCATTTTTATACCTCTCTCCCAGCTGAAGCTGTTAGTGAGAGCAGAAAAAAAGCACCAACATGCAATTTCTGGCAAATACAGCTGGTTTTCAGTCTCACACACATACACATGGGTAAAGCCAGCATCAAAGCCCCTTGGGATGGAGGAAGGAGGGTAAATACATGGAACATTTTGCAGGCTTTAAAAAAAAATCAGATTATTTGTATATAAACTCCCAGGAGAAACAAGAATAACAAAATCTCCAAACCAGCAGCGAAACTCATTAAGGCACAAAAATCCAAACCTCCAGAGTCTTCTTGACAACACATTCATGGAATCCCTTCCTTGAGGGACATAGATATAATTCCCATTCCTTGAGGGACAGTCCAGGGAGGCCATGTGGAGGTCAGAGATGTTCTATCGGGAAATGACCCAATGACAAGTGAACCACAATCTGTCTTGAGGCAATCAAGTTCACTTCTTTAGTCTAACTGACTCAGAAATATCTTGCAGGGAGCAGTTCCCTCACTCTTTGTACAGCTAGCATTGTCCTGGGCTGTCTTCCCTGGAAGTGTCCAAGGCCAGGTTGGATGGGGTTTAGTATCATAGAATGCTAAGGGGTTGGAATGAACCTTAGAGATCATCTAGTCCCAACCCCCTGCCCTGGGCAGGG
>NW_008661030.1:27940-29941 GCF_000695815.1 Acanthisitta chloris | reverse complement strand
GAACACTGCCAGTGTTGGGGCACCCACAACTTCCCTGGGCAATCTGTTAGAGCAACCCGGTTTAGTGGAAGGTGTCCCTGCCCATGGCAGGGGAGTGGTCTCCAAGGTCCCTTCCAACCCAAACCATTCTGTGATCTTCCCAATGAGGTGGCTACTTTTGAAGACTTGGCCAACCCTTGGTGCATGGAATATGTCTCCACTCCAAGGACACCACCAGCCACCTCCAGCCTGGACAGGGCTTATCCAAAAATTGAGCAGCAGAAAAGGTTGAGGAAGATAATTCCTATTTTAAAGCTCTTTCAAGTGCAGACAAACCTCCATTATCCCACACAGATCCTACCTCAGGTGAAGGTCTTCGGAAAACTTCAGGCAGGCATAGATGAATTCCTTAATCTGATTGTAAACTTTAGGCACAAACTCAGAGAAGGGAAACTTCTTTGGGAATGGTTGCTGTAAAATACAGGAGAGAATTCCAGTGGCAGAGCAGGTATTTACCAGGAGTGACAACTGCTTTCCAGCAACATTTTCCAAGCAGTCAGAGGAATTCTAGGATTTAGCAAAGTCCGGCAAGGAGACAACAGCAGCATTTATGGTATATTATATAAACATTTCAGCCAAGTGAAAGACCAGATAATCACTTACAAATGGCACATAACTGCAGAAGGGATTTGGAGTCTGAAACAGGCTGGAAGGAAATCTGCAGCTAGGAGGGAGCAGGTGGCAAACAGGACCTTCATTCCCTCTCCCAACTCCCCCCCTCACATGAAAAACCTCATTGGGGAACACCTGGACTTCTCACACCATACATGAGGTGTTTTTCTTGGTCACCCTCCCACAGTTACTGCCCAAGGTGAGCACTTGCTTCCAACACCAAAAGCCAAGAGAAAACAGATGTCCTACACCAATTTTTCCAACCAGCTTTTCCCCATAGCACATGCATGGCTGAGGTGCAGAGTGTAATAGTCAGAAGCTGAATCACATGGTTTCATTTTGGGGGAAAGGACACACACTTTCTGAAATCTAAACACGTGATCTGGATCAAAAACCTTCCCAGCCCTAATGAAGTTCACCAGGGTTGGAGCTTGTTGGCACCAAGCAGGATTTAGGGGGCACTGCTCATGTCAAATTTGGATATGCTTAGGTTTTGCAAGCACACACTAGTGCGGAAGCCAAGTCACAGCACTTTGTTGGGCTCTTTTTCTTTAAATATGAGATTGAAACAAACAAAAGCCAATAGCATGGTTCAAAAAAATGGGAACAAAGGGGCAATGGAAGGAGATATTTCTTGTGCCTTGCAAGGACAGTTCAGCTGTGATAGTACACCTTGATGTGAAAACAAAATCAATGAGGTATTGCCATCTGCACTTTCCTCACCCAAATCAGCAGAAATATACCACATGGAAAGTATATTGGGTCTTTTCCCTTGTTTTGCTTTCTTTTTGTTGTTTATTTGGTTTGGGGGTTTGGATTTAGGTTTTTTTTGATGCTTTCACTGCAGTTCTCACTACCACTAACAAGGGCTTGGGGTTCTCCCACACCAGCAGCCAGGCCAAGCTACTCTCACCATTCCAAGATTTACCTTTTCAAGTTCTGCATCCTGGAATGGGAACTGTCCAACTATTTTCTTATACACATCTTCATTTGTTACTGGGATGGGACTGTAGTTGTCTGAATCGAGGATATTTCTAAGAAGAGAAAAGAAAAGTCAGATAGACAGTTCTGTGGTGAGAGAGCAACCATAGCTCTGCAGATCTGCTGCCAGGTCAGGAAGCTCCTGGAAGTTGGTGCCAGTCCAAGATGTGACCCAACACACCTACAGCAGCAGCACAAGGGTATGTCACCAATGGCACAAGACACCTATGACACAGTGTGGAGTGAGGGCACAGTGTCATAGAATCACAGACTGGCTTGGGTTGGAAGGAACGTCAAACATCATCTCATCCAAACCCTCCTGCCATGGGCAGGCACACCTTCCACTACACCAGGTGGCTCCCAGCCCCC
>NW_008661030.1:0-27688 GCF_000695815.1 Acanthisitta chloris | reverse complement strand
CAGGCGGAACACTCCCAGCCTTCCCAGCCTGGCTCCAGAGCATAGGGTCTCCAGCCCTCAGAGTATCTCCATGGCTCCTCTGGACTTGCTAAAACAGATCCACGTTTATTCACCATATTAATTCTACTGCAACACCAGATTTTTACATCCTTTCATGTACTAACTGTCAGTGTGAGCTCCTTACTGAAACCATAATGTCATCCTTTTGGGATCTAAATCCTCTGGTCTACACCACTTCGTTGTACAGATCTCACTGCAGACAGGATGCTCACAGCTGTATTTAAATTGGCTCCCCCTGGTCCAGGGAAAACCCAGGCTGAAGCTTACTGGTGCCCAAAATTTAAACATGAGCTTGCTGTTATGGTACCTGCCTCATCCCTGGGAGTATCCAAGGCAGGCTGGATGAGGCTTGGAGTGACCTGGTCTAGTGGAAGGTGTCCCTGCCCATGGCAGGGGTTTGGAACTAGATGTTCTTGAATGTCCCTCCCAACCCAAACCAGTCTGTGATTCTGTGATTAATCTCTCAAAAGATTTTATTTAGGGGCCAAAACTACTCTGCAGGTGCACCTCCTGAGTTTGCTTCAAGAGCTTCTTACCTGAAAACTCCTGACCATTTCTTCAGCAGAGTTTCACTATACTGGTCTTGGACCTCCAACAGCATGTCAAAGAGCTGGTTCACTGGGAAGCCATATCCCTGCAGTGGGATGAGGGAAGAAAGCAACTTCAGGTGAGGAAAAGTCACCAACAGGCAGTTCAAGATGATTTACTGTATTTAAGGGGAAGCACATGGGCAAATTCTCCTCCACCACCACCTCAGTGGTGAACAGTGCTGGTGGAGGAATTTAGGTGGGGATTTACCAAGAGGGATAGGACCAAGGGCTATTAAAGGCTCAGCTAGGTGTGGGTGGAGGCACAAGAGCTTGGTAAGGTGCCTGGGGCTTGGTCCCAGCCCACACTGGAGCACAGAGCAAACCAGGCTGTCCATCAGGTGCCATGATCCGTGCACTGCAATGCCAAAAAGGAATCTGGGCCACTACAGCCGGAGCCCTGATCAGCCATTTAACCCACTGATGGACACCATCTGTGAGCAGCATGAACAGTGAGAACACAGAGTGATCCCAACAGCTGTGTACCTGGAGTGTGTCTGCAAAGAGCACGATGAGGTTCTTCAAGTCTAACACCAGGCTCGGGTCGGAGCAGTAGGACTGTAAAGAAGGGGAGAAATGAAAACGTGGTTTTAACTGCATGACACACAAAAAGTATTGCCCTCAGCCCTCCTGTGTTATCACTTGAGTGATAATAAATGCACAGGCACATTGTAGAGCCTTGTGATCAGCAGCTTTTATCCTCCAGCCCTTGCCCCAGTGGTGAACAGGGCAAGGGAAGACACACTGATAAGGGTATCTCTCCTCCTAACACACTGCTCTCCAAGCTCTCCATGATGAATAAGGCTTTGGGTTGCTCTAGAGATACCTGAAGTGTCTCTAAGATTCCCCAGGAGCTGCTGGGGAAGTGAGTGGAGATGAAGCAAATCAACACACTGTCAGAGCAGGACGACAGCAGTGCCTCTCATGTAATATTGAGTGTGTTGTGTCTGATGGTAATGAAGCATCGTGGGGAGGCATCCCCAGGCCCTGCTTCGCTCAGGGCTCCTGCCTCAGGCAAAACATGCTGCATGCCTCTATTTCAACAACACTAATGGTCAGAGGGACAACACAAGGATTTATTGTGGGTCAAGACACTGCTCAAAGCACTAAAGACAAGAGTTGGTGTGGTGATGGTGCTAATGTGTCCCTCAGAGCCACCTCACATTACCCACAGGCTCCGTGAGCTCTCTGGACACAGCCAAGCTCCCTGTGCTTAAAGATGTAAAGTTTCAGACAGAGTCTGACCAAATATAGAATCAGTGATCACAAGCTGGAAAGAGAAGCAGATTTAAAGAGAACGGATTTAAAGCTCACTGGAAACTCAAGGAGGAACGACTCCATTAATCAATGGAAAGGCTGGAAAAGATGTTTTCCATCTCACTGTCCAAAAAGAGAAAGTCAGAAAGAAAGATAATGCCTTAAAGCTCTCAGAAGTGATAAAAGATGTCCCTGTCTGCAGCAAGGAAGAAAATCTAAGGGTAGGTTTGGCTGAATGGGAAGAATTGAGACCCTCCATCATATCTCCATATGGGATGGACAGCACTGGTCTATATGGGACCTGCAGCCTGAGCAGTGTTCAGAGTAAATGGTAATGACCACAACAGTAGTGTTGAGAAATCATGTAATGCTTCATGATTACTGCAAAAAAACCCTCTCCTGGCAGCCACTTCATGCATGAAGTTTGGCATCACTTGAAACAACTTGTCATGGCAACAAAGCTGGTAAAACTGCAAAGCACCGTGTTTGTGCTTCATGGTTCCACCTAGGAGAAAATCCCACTTAAAAAGAAAATAAACACAGGTTTACAACCCAGTGGGATGTTCATCTCTGTGTTTACTCCCTTTTGTAACACAGCAGCTTAATTGGAAGGAGGCAACTTTCCAGTCAGCACAACTGCTGTGTTGAATGGAGACAGAGAACACCAGGAAGCTTCTGTGGTCCCTCATTCTAGTGAGCTCCAGGTCTAGATAAGAGTCATAGAATGGTCTGGGTTGGAAAGGACCTTCAAAACCATCTCATTCCAAGGCCCTGCCATGGGCAGGGACACCTTCCACTAGATCAGATTGCTCCAAGTCCCATCCAACCTGGCCTAGGACACACCCAAGGATGGAGCAGCCACAGTTACTCGGGGCAACCTGTGCCACTGCTTCACCATCCTCACAGGGAAGAATTTCTTCCTAATATCCAATCTAACCCTGCCCTCTGACCATGTGACTTCATTCCCCCTTGTCCTATCACTCCATGGATTATCCCCATCTGCACATGTAGCTGCTAAGCTGAAGTCACAGGCATCTATATGCAGAACTCAGTGTAGTTGGGAACCAGCAGCATATTGTGACTCCACACAAAAATTTCAGGTTTTTCTCAGCAAAGAGCAATGACATCATTAGCACTTGGGAACCACCACATGCCTGTAACACCCTGTCAGATGCAGGTCTGCACCCACACCCCCTGCAACAGACATGAGCTCTCACCCAGCACTGCTCTCCCCAAGGACCTGTGGGCTATCAGTGATTCAATACTTTGTTTTTCCTGGAGAAAATTACCCAATTTGAAAACAAACTTGTGTAAAGTAATTAATCAAAGACTCAAAGAATCATAGAATATACTGAGTTGGAAGGGACCCACAAGGATCATCCAGTCCAACTCTTGGCCTGGCACAGGACACCCCAACAATCCCACTATGTGTCCGAGTGTTGTTCAAACACTCCTTGAACAACACTCTGAGGCACATCAGTCATTAATAATTTTCCTTTTATGGTGAAATGTAGTTTTTTCATCCCATTATCCAACAGGGTTTTCAGCAATTTCCAGTGCTCCATTCTAGGATTCTGACTCTGTACCAAACAGGGTCATGCTTTGGTGCGCTAAAGAGACGCCTTTTACCCCTAGTTTTTGGGGACAAATCAACTCCCTCTGTTGGTGCTTCTCAAAAATTATCTGTGAAATAACAGGAAAGATATAAACCCTCTGTTTGCTCCTTCAAAATCCTGAGTTTGGTAGGGAAACGCAGTGCATGGAGAAGCAAAAAAAGCTGGAGAAAGCTTGGAATGATTAGCTGTGTGTCTTCATGTTGTTCCTTGAAACAGCTATTAGAAAAAGCGGGAAAACAAAGAATACTAGTGTAAAAGCCAATATTCCCAGCATGTCAACTTACAGCCAAGCAACAGCTGAGCAAGCTGAGGCTTTTACTTACTGAATGTGTCCTTAGTGCTGCAATGGTTTTGGACAAGGCCATCTCCCACAGCTCATCAATATAAGCTCGGTTGACCAGTCCCTGCGTCGTGTGCAGGATGTGATCCTCAACCACAAAAAACCTACAGTTGAGGAAAAAATGGCACTGTCAGCACAAGTCACAGATTTTGAGAGATCAAAACAGATCCCCAGACCCCACAGGAGAGGGATATGTGGCATTTGCACAGCCAATATCTCCAGAGTGAGCTCATATCTGAGGTGCCTGTGTCAGATATAGGCTGCACTAAACACTTGATTTGCCCATTTTTAACACCACAGTGTTTTATGAGTTCCACTGCATTACAGAAGTGAGTTAAAACACTCCTAATGCCACTCTGTTTATACACAAAGGCAGAAATTCCCCTCTCCAAGTTCTCCACCTCGTTATTTCAACAAGAACCACTGATTAGACTCAGCTCCAGCCAGCAGCAATCGCTTTACAATTGGTTAACTGCAGGGAAAATGCTTTAACTGCAGGGAAAAATGCTTTGTCTACAGGGAAAAATGCTTTAACTGCAGGGAAAAATGGCCTAACTGCAGGGAAAAATGCTTTAACTGCAGGAAAAATCCTCTCTCACACCTAGACACACCACAGGCTCACAACCATTTAAAGACAATCAGTTCGCTCCAATCTCCAGTTACCAAATCTGCTGGTCAAAAAGAAACTGTTTTTCATGGAGTGAGTGTGAAACTGGAGATTTTAAACAACAACACACAAAATCTCAGGTGTGTTTTGCCAAGGAAATGCAGCCCAGGAGCATGGAGCTGCGTGCGGTGAGCAGCACACGTTGCACTTTGTGATGGTTGTAACTAGATATTGAAATTATTAGCATTAGCTCGACAAATTTCAACATCACACCCAATTTTGACTGGATCAGTGGTCTTTGGTTGCCTCCTGTAAGAGCTGGGCTGGTTTTGGAAGGCTCTTGCCAAACTGGAGTGTAATAAGATGAAGCTCATAGGAATCGAGGCTTGAGAATCACCTCCTTTACCAAGACAAGAATCAAAGAATAATCATTAAATATTCAAGAATAATTAAGGCAGAAGACCTATTCATCTCAATAGTGGAGCAAGTAGATGCACATAGTCCACCAAGATTATTTATCCTCCAATTCCCAGACATTCCCATGCTGGCACAAGAGCTGGAAGGTCTCTCCACACTCCCACCAGTGACACAGCGAAGTTCATCAGTGCTAAAATACACTCTGAAGCACTTAAAAAGCTTAAACCAACTTTTTTATCCTGTTTTGGTTTAAAGGACCCACAAAAAGCTCAACATTCCCTCCTCTCTCTTTCTTTTTGAGCTCCTCAGCAACCAAGCAGACATATATTTAGCAAGAATGGATATAACGGGAATACCTACCCTACAATTTGATTGAAATACTTCCTGTAGCCATCCAATGTCTCGTGCTGCAACACAGAAAAGGCAGGAAACATAAACACAAAGGTGGCCACTGGAAATTTTAGAGATAGCCCAGCAGGAGCAGGACCCCCAGAGACAATCCTCTGCTCCACTGTGGGCAGGGAGGGGATGGCTGTACCATGTTGGAAGGAGGCTGCAGGACCAGTCGAGCTTGTTTTCTTCTCTGCTTCCTGTAGTAGTTCTCAAAGGTTTCTCGGGCACCCTGGAAAAGGGAAAAGGTTCATTCAAGGAATTATGGCTTGCATTAAGAGTTAACTTGCAATATAGAGTCACAGAATTGTTCAGGTTGGAAAAGCCCTCTGAGATCATCGAATCCAACCACTGCCCCAGCACTGCCCAGGCCACCACTAACCATGTCCCCAAGTGCCAGAAACACACAGCTTTTAAATCCCTCCAGGGATGGTGACTCCACCACTGTCCTGAGCAGCCTGTTCCTGTGAATAGTTTTTCCTTAATATCCAACCTAAACCTCCCTTGGTGCAACTTGAGGCTGTTTCCTCTAATCCTGTCACCTGTTCTCTGAGAGCAGAGCCCAAACTCCACCTGGCTCCAACCTCCTGTCAGGGAGTTGTAGAGAGTAGGAAGGTTCCCCCTGAGCCTCCTTTTCTCCAGACTGAGCTCCCGCAGCTCCCTCAGTCACATCTTGTGCTCCAGCCCCTTCCCCAGCTCTGTTCCCTTCTCTGGACACACTCCAGCCTCTCAATGTCTTTCTTGTCCTGAGGGGCCCAAAACTGCCCCCAGGACTGGAAGGGCCTCAGTAGTGTCAGCACAGGGTTCAAGGACTGTCCTGGTCCTGCTGCCACACTATGGGTGGTACAATAGATGTTGCACATTTATCTATCATCTATCTATCTATCTATCTATCTATCGCATATGCTGTGCTGCATATAACACCAAACCTCATATTCCCTAGCACATCTGTGTCTTACAGCAACACTTTGCTGTAAAATGCCTTTCAAATATCAGAAAGCAGAGAGTTTTACTCAAAACACTGAGTTAACGCCCAACTGTTCATAAAGAAGAGTCTATGATGAACTTTACCCAATTCCCAGTGTGGCTCTGCAGGTGTGGGATATAGAGAGTTACAACCAGCTTCTCTCTGGGCCATAACTTGGACAAACATCAGATTTACTTAACTGAAGGCAGTGAAACAAACAATTTCTAGTGCTAGCAAAAGGGGACCGAACAATGCCAGTGATTCCTGGAGAGTGATACCAAGCCACAGACATCAGGGAATTCAAGGCCAGGTTGGATGGGACTTGGAGCAACCTGGTCTAGTGGAAAGTGCCCCTGCACATGGCAGGGGGCTGGACTAAATATCCTTTTTAAGTCCTTTAAACCCAAACCATTCTGTGATTCTAGAAGTTTCAGTGTGGGTTACAAAGGTTTCACAGAATAACAGAATCACTGAAGCTGGAAAAGACCTCTGAGATCATCAAGCCCATCCTAAGATCAATGAGTCCAGCCAGTCTATGATACTGGGATATACAGTTGGGAGCTCATTTTCTCCCAACTCAGCTGTGGGTCTGAGCAGCCAGAGGAGAGCTGGTTAGGCCCAAAACTGAATACCTACACTCCCCTCCATGATATCACTCACCTCTGGTGGGCACTGCACAGAGACCTGAGGTGGTTTGTTTCACCAAGTCATAGCACGTTAAGGGGTTGGAATGAACCTTAGAGAATACCTAGTCCCAACCCCCTGCCCTGGACAGGGACACCTCCCACCACACCAGGGTGATCAAGGCTTTATCCAACCTGGCTTTGAACACTGTCAGGGTTGGGACAGCCACAGCCTCTCTGGGGCATTCACAATCTCCTTGGAGTATCCACCAGCTACCTGGGGCATCTACAACCTTCTTGGGGCAGTCACAATCTCTTTGGGCAACCTGTGCCGGTGTCTCACCACCCTCACAGCAAAAAACGCCTTCCTAATATCTCATATTAATTTCCCTCTTTCAATTTATCCCCATCACTCCTTGTCCCGTCACTGCAGTTCCTAATTAAGTGTCCCTCTCCAGCTTCCCTGGAGCCCCTTCTGATCCTGCAGGTTACTCTGAGGTCTCACACAACCTTCTCTTCTCCAGGCTGAACAACCCCAACCTCCTCAGCCTGTCTTCAGAGGGAAGGTGAAGGCTTCATCTGAGCATCCCACCCAGGCACCAAACCCAGGAGGCTCCTTCAATGCCATGGACCTGCTGGAGCATTCTGCCCACCACCCTGGTCCCTCAGGCTATGTAAAACCTGGAGATCTCATCCCTGACTGTTCCTCCCTTCTCCACACCCTCACTGTTTTATGTCTGCAATTGGATTATAAACACTCCAGAGAAGGGACAACGTTTTGCTTTGAACTGTTCGGAGTCAAGGGGAAAAAAAAAAAAACAAATCTCATTTAGAATTCACAATACAAACAACATGCAGCAACAAATATCACCTGAGCACAGCACCAGCTGTCAACCTGCTCTACTACAGAAAATAAATTAATCAAAAGGAAAACCTGATGGTAATTTAATGATTCTCCAGCTGTTCTAGCATTATACAACCAGGCTGCCTCAGGATGCCCTCAGCCACCAGGCTCTTATGAAATGGCTGTACAGAACCCTTGAGGAGCCATAGCCTGACTTGCTCCTTGTCTTCTCAGAGCTGGATCTCCAGGCTGAAATAGGAATCCAGCCTTGCTAGTGTGCCCAGCAGCTCTCCCTCCTAGTTCTGCCCTTCCCAATGGGGCTAAAATCCATCCAAAGAGCCTTCCTGCACCATGATGTGCACTGCAAAGATTATGCAGTCTGTAACGTGGATTTGCCTCTGAATTGTACTTTTTATTGTCACTGAATTATATTTTTTATCCCAGTTGAGTGGGATAAAAATCAGGAGGCACAGGATGAGCACCTCCTGACCCATCCATCCATCCATCCATCCTTGGTGCCAATACTCTGGCAAGGCACAAACCTGGATGGGTGTAAATACCAGTCTTTTCCCAGCAACCAACTTAAGTATCAGCTTGAACCTACAAGCAATTTGACACTCTCTTTGAGAAGGGTTTTAGAACCAGAAGCTGTGTATGAACCAGCATTTGCTTGTCATCTGCCTTCTCAATGCTCTCAAAAGCTGTTTCCCCCAGGAAAGGGAAGGATCACAAGGCAGAAATTGGGAATCTACAGGTTAGACCCAGAACAAGGAGGATTGTTAAAATTTCTATCAAGCTAAGTGACAAAAATTAAGTGATACATCAAGTGATTAAGCTAAACAATACATTCAGAGGACCTACAAGCAGGGAGCTTTGACATCCCTTCAAGCTCCTCTCTGAGGCCTGGGAGCTGGAGCTTCTCAGGATGCTGGTGTTGACCATCTCCTCTCCATTTTGGCAATGCCACAGGAGAACCAAGCTGGAATGGGCTGTCCCACTCCCACCCACCACTGATGGCACCAAACTACAGATATTTATTAAGTTCTGCTGTGCCTCATCTCTCAAAGCCTACACAGGAACTACAAAACCCCCTCATGATCTTCATCCTGACCATGAGAGTAACTCATCCCTGGCAGTATCACTGAGGTCTTTGAGTGAAGCTCCTCACTAAACTACTCCAGCCCACTGCTACCAGTTACTTTGTGGTCAAAATTCAAATCTGAAGGTGTTTTTCCCCCTATAGCTTAAATAAATGGCACTACTGAAGGCAAGAGGACACCAAGGCTCAGCCACCACCCCGGCACAGCCACCATGGTGACTGGTTGCACACATCAGCCACCACGTTAGCTTTAGGCAACATCATATGAAGTTGGTGAGTAATTAATGTTCTATTACTGACCACAGAGAAGCTGCCATTTCCATTTACTGGAAACTTGGAGAAACTTGCTCATCAGGGAACAAGAGGCCTGAAATCAATCAGTCTTTTTAAGACCAGATTGTGAAGACTTCTGCTAAGACTGCACCAAAGAAATTCATTCAGCTGAAATCATGTTCCCTCGTCTCTCCAACTGAGCTCTGAGAAGAACTCCTGCCTGCTCACCTCACCCTCATCATTCAGGAAAGAAAGGACAAGAAGTCATCCTACACATGGCTCCACTTCCAACATGGTTCTGCCCATCCTCCCATTATCCTGCCCCACCACAGACCTTATCCTGTACCTTCTGACCTCATTGAAAAGCTTCTCCAGTTCATGGAATCACAGACCACTTTGGGTTGGAAAGAGCCTTAAAGATCATCCAGTTCCACTCCCTGCCATGAGCAGTGACATCTTCCACTATACCAGGTTGCTCCAAGGCCCATCCAACCTGGCCTGGAACACTTCCAGGGATGAGGCAGCCACAACCTCTCTGGGCAACTTGTGCCAGTGCCTCAACACCCTCACAGCCAAGGATTTCTTCCCAATGTCCTATCTATCCCTGCCCTCTGGCAGTGGGAAGCCATTCCCCCTTGTCCTGTCCCTTCAGGCCCGTGTCCAAAGTCCCTCTCCAGCTCTCTTGGAGCCTCTCTAGGCAATGGAAGGTGCTAGGAGGTCTCCCTGGAGTCTTCTCTTCTTCAGGCTGAACACCTGTGACAACTCACCCTTAAGGGGTGGAGGAAGTACCTAACCACACAATACCCCCTGCTCTCCCAGCCTGTCTCCAGAGCAGAGGTGCTCCAGCCCTTGGACCATCTCTGTGACCTCCTCTGGACTCATTCCAACAGGTCCTCATCCTTCTTGTGGTGAGCTCAGTTTCCCACCAGCTCCTCAGGAGCACCCACAGTATGGTGGAGGACACAGGTGCTGGGAGAGGCAGAATCACCAGGTGGTGGGGGCAGAGCAGCAGGAGGCACATGTCCCCATGGCCAAAAACCAAAATCCCCAACCCCATCATTCAGCTTCTTCATCACCAGACCAAACCCCAAAGCAGGTTTCTACCACTATTTCATTGATGGCTTTGAGGAAGATGAAGCATCTCGACCTCCTTCCTAATATTTTCTGAAACTTCAAATTATTTTGGATTGCACCTGAGAATGAAAAGATTTTCACAGACAGGAGAAGCAAAGTGATTGGAGCTGTGCTGGAGATACCACATGAAGGACCCACTATAAACTTGTCTCTCATCTTTGGCTGGATATCTCTTCAGCCTCACAGGGTGCTTAGAAGGTTTTGGATGCCACCTCCTCCTTGCTTCAACCCAGCTTTAACTACAGCAGAAGAGAAGGAACAGCAACGACCTTTGAAATCATTCCCAAAAAATCATAGAATCCTGTTCACATTTTAATACTTTCCCTAAAATTTATGGCCTAGTGGTCAATGTGACCAAAAACATCTCCCTCCCAATGCACTGTTCCCTGTATTTTCTTTCTCGAGCCTTTTCCAATTGCCCCAGGAATTAGGGACTCTCTCACGAGAGGTTACTCCAAGACAAAACTTCTTCTCCCTAAAAAACCACTCTTGACACTACTCACATTTTTCTTCCTCACAATATCATCCTTTTCAGTGCATTCCTCCATCATCTCACTAGATATTTTCATTGCTCATGTATTATATTCTCCTAAAAATGGGAAGTGCTTCTTCCCCTTGTGCCACTTTTTGCTGAGACCACCCAGTTTCCCACATTTCATCTCTTTAAGACTATTCAACTTATCAGGTCTTCAGATAATGTATTACTCCTCCATATTCCATGTTTTAATAATGTTTTCCTCTGGATAATAAAGCCAAAACCAACCAAACACACAAAGCACAAAAAATATCATCCAGAACAGACCACAAGACCTTGTGTTTGAGGGACTACTCATGAGAAACTCCATGTAGTATTTATACTTTTATGCTGTTTGTCTCTCAAAGCCCAAGTGAAAGTCACAGGACAAGAGGAAATGGCCTCAAGTTGCACCACAGGAGGTTTAGAATGGGTACTAGGGAAATTTGCTTCATGGAAAGGGTTGTCAAGCCCTGGAACAGGCTGCCCAGGGCAGCGGTGGAGTCACCATTCCTGAAGGGGCTGTGACTGAGGACTCACCACTGAGGGAAGTGATCCTGCCTCTCTACTCAGCCCTTGTGAGGCCACATCCGGAGTACTGTGTCCCGTTCTGGGCTCATCAGGACAAGAGGGACATAGAACAAATTGAGCAGGTCCAGAGTGCTGTGTCCAGGTCTGGGCTCCTCAGGACAAGAGGCACATGCAGCTCCTGAGGCAGGTCCAGTGGAGGCTACAGAGATGATGGAGGGACTGGTGCCTCTCTCTCATGAGGAAAGGCTGAGGGAGCTAGACCTGTTCAGTCTTGAGAAGAGATGACTGAGAGGGATCTCATGAATGTATACAAGTACACTTCCCCTTCAGGGGGTGCCAAGAGGATGGATCAGGCTCTGCTCAGTGGTACAAACCAATAAAACAAGAGGTAATGAGCAGAAACCAATGCCCAGGAAGTTCCACCTGAACATGAAGAAGAACTTCACTGTTCAGGTGACAAAGCACTGGAACAGATTGCCCAGAAAGGTCATGGATTCTCCCTCACTGGAGATATTCAAGAACCACTTGGATACAACCCTGTGGTCTGGGATGACCCTGCTTGAGCAGGGAGGTTGGACCAGGTGACCGATTGTGTTTCCTTCCAACCTGACCCATGCTGGGATTCTGTGATTTAACAGCCATGTGGATGTGGCACTTGGGGACATGGTTACTGGTGGCCTTGGCAGTGATGGGGGAATGGTTGGACTTGATGATCTTGAAGATCTTCTCCTACCCAAATGATCCTATGAAACCAAGGACTCCTGGTGGGGAGAGGACAAGGCGGTCCCTTTCTCTTTCATCTATTCTGGTTGCATGTGAATAGGTTTGAGCCAGTCCTCCATCTCTGTACATGAGCAGGAAGAATCCAAAGCTCCACATCCAAACTACCCATTCCTTGTAATCACTGGACCAGGAAAAACCCTCAATAATGCCTCATATTTTTTAAATTACCAGGCAGAACTTTCCTTCTCAAATTGCTTCAGAGTTCACAGAGTTGGCAATGACAGTCAGATAATTAAGAGTGTAGATGAACACCACAGAAGGAAAAACAGAATATAATCACACAAAAGCAAAAACAGCAGCTGAAATAACCCAAAAATGTTCCAGAATTGAGGAGCAGCAAAGAGCTGAAAGCAAATCTAGGTGGGATTGCAGCAGGAAAAATGTGCTCTAAGTTTCATTCTGCTGTTGTGCTCAGTAAATAATTAAAATGCCCAATAAAAAGGGATTTTTGGATCCAGAACATGTAAATGACAGTATTTTGGATGACTAAATTTCTCTTTACCTGGCAGCAGAAAAGCATCTTGTGTGTTTCACATAGTGATAATTTAGTACCTGCATACACCTGGATAACACATGGCAGCAGTTATCCATCACTCCCATGGGGACATTATTGGCTGAGCCATCTCAAACCCTATTTTTTACCTGCAACATCATTAGACCATTCCCTAAAATTAGTGAATCTTCACAGAATCATTTAGGTTGGAAAAGACCTCTGAGATCACTGAGTCCAACCTGTCACCAATCACCACCTTGTCAACTAGATCAGAGCACTGAGTGCCACGTTCAGTTGTTTCCTGAACACCTCATGGGATGGTGACTCTACCACTGCCCTGGCCAGCCCCTTCCAAGGCCTGACAGCCCTTTCCATAGAATAGTGAATCTTCACAGAATCATTTAGGTTGGAAAAGACCTCTGAGATCACTGAGTCCAACCTGTCACCAATCACCACCTTGTCAACTAGATCAGAGCACTGAGTGCCACGTTCAGTTGTTTCCTGAACACCTCATGGGATGGTGACTCTACCACTGCCCTGGCCAGCCCCTTCCAAGGCCTGACAGCCCTTTCCATAGAAAAATTCCTCCTGATGTCCAATCTAAATCCTGGCACAGCACAACTTGAGGTTGTTTCCTCTTGTCCTGCCACTTGTCCCCTGGGAGCAGAGCCCAACCCCCACCTGGCTCCAACCTCCTGTCAGGGAGTTGAGGAGAGTGAGAAAGTTCCTCCTGAGCCTCCTTTTCTCCGGGCTGTCACCACAGCTCCCTCAGCTGCTCCTGATGCTCCAGATCCTTCCCCAGCTCCGTTCCCTTCTCTGGACATGCTCCAGCACCTCAGTGTCTCTCTTGCCTTGATGACCCAGAACTGGAAGCAGCACTCAAGATGCCTCACCTGTGCCAGGTGCAGGATGATAGGCACAGACCTTCTGAGCTCTTACATTAAAATCTCACTACAATGGCAGTAAGGAAGGTGATGAAGGCAGGAAAGAAGGTGATGTGCTATGATAAAACATGCTGATAAAATCTTCTTCCCCTGAAAAACCCAAGTTGTGTTTCGTTTATTGTAGATATTATTGACACCAGTTAATCACATACACAGAACACACAGAAACAGCCCAAATTCACTTGAACAGCCCAATTTTATATCCACTGGAGAAGGTTTCATATCCCCTGATTCACGGATCACCTCAATCACATCACCGCAGCCCTGGCTTAAGAAAACAGCAATGAATTTGGTTTTAATTTCATGTTACTGAGAATGCTAAACTTACAGCCCATCTGGATTTATTAATATATCAGGACTAGAATCACAGAATCATGGAATGGTTTGAGTTGGAAGGGATCTTAAACCTCATCGAGTTCCAAGCCCCTGCCCTGGGCAAGGATACCTCCCACTTGACCAGGTTGCTCCAAGCACCATCCAACCTGGTCTTAGTCAAAGGTGATGCTTTACATGAAGGCTCATAACAAGTGGAAGTGAGAACAGCAGAGGTTCTGGGACTTGCCTCTCTCAACCTCTTCACCAATGACCTGGAGGAGCAGTGGACAAGGTCTTATCCACTTTGCAGATTCCTCCAAACTGGAGGAAAAGTCAACACACTTGAAGGCAGGGCCAACATCTGGAGAGGTCTTGGCAGGCTGGAAGAATGGGCCAAGATGAACACAATGAAATCCAGTAAGGACAAATGCCAAAGGAAGAAGCCCTGAACCCCTTCCAATAATACAGACTGAGGATTACTGCTTTGGGAGCACCTCTGTGGATAAAGATGGGAAGCTCTGGCAGAAAGAAAGCTTTTCCACAACAAGAACAAACAGGCAGCAGGAAGTGCTCTGAGGGTTGGATTAGAATCTCCATGCTTGGAAGCTTTCAAGACCAAACTGGATAAAGCCCTGAGAAGCCTGAGCTGAGCTCACAGCTCTGAGCAGGAGGTTGGACTAGAGACCTGCTGAGGTCCCATCCCACGGGATGGCCTTATCCTGTGAGAATACACTTTACAAACAGACTACACAGAGAATTTGAAGCCTCCAGGTCCTTCACACATGGCTTATTTCCCCAGCTTAGGCTCCAAAGGTTCTGATCACCAGCCATGCCCCAAGTGTCATGTTCTGTGAGAAGGAAAGGTCAGAACTGGGGCCAGAAGCCCCATTTCCAGGAGGCTATAGATATAGTTTAGCCAATCTCAGCCTCATTTCAACAAGAAACAGCGTATTTCTCCCCCTGCTGTCACAAGCAGGAGAGCTGTGCTGTGTCACCCCTCACCTGGATGAAATGGCCTCTCAGTGTTTCATTTTCATTTGCCTACAAGTGCCAAACAACACCTGGCATAGTATCAACACCCTAAGTCACTCAGTCAAACCTGGATCCCACTTCTACTCCCCTCTCACAACCCCAGAGTTTCATGGATATACCCCAAAACACACCCACAGGTACAACCACCCCTGCCCCAATGGCTCAGCAGCTCAGAGAAGCACTTTGGATGGGACCCACCCTGCCAAAAGCAGCACAGAAGCTTTAAAATCTTACAAATCACTGTTTTTTACCTCAAAATTAGCTGAAAGCAGTAGCTTTTTAAGGACAGATCACTGTCCAACACTTAAACAAACCAACAGGAGCTTTTATACAGTTAGAAAAGAGCTGCCAAGAAAATGAGCTCAGAAAACAAGTTCAACATGCCCTGAAGATCTCTCAAGATAACAGAACACCAGTAGCCACTAATGGAACACAAAGAAGTTTGACTCTTGAGCAGATGCTTAACTTGAAAACATAAATATTCCCAAATAATACCATGGAGGCACAGGGATGCACACGCAGGTGCTCAGTGCTCAGCATGTAAGTGCCTTGCTGAATCAGGATCAAAAAGGAGGTCCCAGCTCAGGCCTGTGGAACCACTTGTTGACTGTAAACACCCCCTCGATACCAAAAACAAAGAGATAAAGCAAACCAAAGAGCTGCGTGGGGGGAAGAGAGAGAGGAGGTTTGGTGGTGCTGTAGCTGAGGTGAGCCTCTCCCTTCCAGTGGCTGTGCTCAGCTCCACGTGTCCTGTATGGCTCACAGAGCACAGGAAAGTGGAAAATGGCCCCAACCCCACCTTGTCCTACCAGGAATGTCTCTACCATTCTGGCTAGGCTGATTTTCTGAGCTGTTTGGGTAGTCAGTAGCTCACTGTGCTGCACATCTCTGCTGAGCCATGAGTACAACTGTAGAGCTATCTCCCTCCTACTAGCTCAGCCCAGTGAGGCAGGATTTGGTCTCTGCTCCCCCAGCCCCGACTCCAACCTGTACTCCAGTTAAAAGAAACCAACCCCCTTCTGCTTTATGCACTAAATCCCAAGTTTCAATGTGAATGTCACATTTCAGATGCTTCAGGGCTTGTGTCCAACAACAGTGCGCTGGTAGGAACCTCCTGACTTAATGGAGTTGGATTCAAGCACTTAAAAAGTGGTTGTCCAGGGAGGTGTTGGAGTCACCATCCCTGGAAGAGTTTAAGCAGTGTCTGGATCTGGTGCTGGAAGACATGGTCTAGGGTTTAGCGGTTACAGCAGTGTGGCAGGTTAATGGTCTACTCCAACCTTGATGATTCTGTGATTCTAAAAATAAATTCACTGAGACCTTGTGAAAAGGAAGAAGGCCAAGAAGCACAACCAAAGGCCATCCCAAAGAAAAGAAGTGTTCCAGAGGTCATGAGGTAGTCAGTTGAAGTTGCCAAAAAATCTTGCGGACTCTCCATCACCGGAAGCATTCAAGGCCAGGCCAGATGGGGCTTGGAGCAACCTGGTCTAGTGGAAGGTATCCCTGCCCATGGCAGGGGGGGGAACTAGATAAGCTTTAAGGTCCTTCCAACCCAAACCATTCTGTGATTCTATGAAACAAACTCTAACCAAGAACTAGCAAACACCACAAGAGCAGGAAGCCCACCCAGAAGGATCTGTTGGAGCTCTAGTGCTCCCCTCCCTCTGTTAATCTAAAGTTTAAAAGCAACCAAAATTTACAAAGAAAAAAGCAACAATAAACCAAAACTTGAAACCTGGGTCCAACAGATACAGTGACCTCCCTGCTGCTCCAAAAACTAGTCTGATGTGGTTAGGAGACGCTGGCGGCCACCTTCAACAGCAGAGATGGGGAAGGTGCGAAGACACACCCTCCTGATCCCTCAAGGATGAGTCCAGATGAGTTCCCAGCCAGTCCTAGTAAGGCAGACAAGGAACACAGGGACATCAGTACACCAGAGTGCATTTTTAAACCAGAGTGGTTTAAAAACAATTCTCCATGGGGTGAAGACACACAAGCTCTGATGTCAATGGCATCCTGCAGCAGGGCCTGGCACAGCTTCTCACTGCTTGGTCTTTGCCATGAAATAGTTAACTACAGAGGAAAATAGGTAAGATTTCCCCTCTTTTCCCCCTTCCTCCAAGGTGGAGGCCCAACACCTCCTCTCTCAAAGGAGCAGAGCTCCTTCCTCCCAGCAAACAAGGCCATTACCCCGTGCCACAGCCAGAGCCGGCGGCACAGCATTGTTCCAGCCCTGGCTATAGGAAGCAATATCTATTTTCCATTTAGCCCAGGGTAAAGCCTTTAATTTCACCCTCCTGGCTGCAGCTGGAGTTCCCTTTTAACTGCTTGGCCACAGGAGTGAAGACAGTTTTATATGGAAGAACACGCTGAAAAGGCCACTTTAATATGCTCAGATGTGAAAAGGGGAGAGCTTTTCCTACGGCACAGTAATGAGGGGCAGCGGGATATTACACTTCACCATATGGCTAATTTGCACAGCAGGTCAAATGCTCTACTTGCTTTTTAAGGACAGGCCTAGAGATTAAGCTTAAAACAAAACACGATAAAAAAAACCCCAACAAATAAAGTGTGAGGAGGAGATGCCCTCTAATGTCCGAGCTCGGCAGCACATCCACAGTGTGGAAAAGTGATAAAATTTGGAGGTGAATGAGGTAGAGATGAGATAAAGTGTGGTGTTTTGGGGGTCTCTAATGCTTTGGCACCACCTCAACCCACAAGAGGCACCTGCACTGAGGTAAGGCGAGCCATTGCCTCCTGAGGGTGATGAGCATGTTGGCCATTGCCACCCATGTCTGTGTTGGCCCAGGAGTGACCCACAGAGGCACTTTTCATCCCCATGCCAGCAGATGCCCACATGCCTCCCAGCCAATGTCGTGGGGAGAGATTAGGGAGCTGCAGGGTCAGGGTGTTTGAAGGGGGTAACAAGGCTGATTAACAAGCCTGGCCTCTGTGATGGCCTCACGCCCTCCACACAGCGTCAATTTATTAGAGACCTTCACAAAAGCCTTTCTAAGTGTCCAGAGCTTGGCTGAGTCCTTTGAGTACTGCCAGCTATGTCTCATAAAGCTTTAATTGACTACTGCTCTACACAACCTCTGACCTAGGACGACAAACAGTGAGGTCATGCTAGAGAAAGGAGGAGTTTCCATCCCAAAAGAGCTGGGCGAGCTGTAGGGATGCAGTGGGCTTGGAGGAACCTGATGGAAGTAAAGTCTGGTGAAGAACATCACCTTGTGCTCTCTGGACCAGAAGCCAAGTTGGTTGAGGAGTGATTCTCCCCGTGCTCTGCTCTGCTCAGGTGCGACCTCACCTGCAGTGCTCCCTCAGCTCTGGGATGCCAACATCAATCAGAACGACATGGAGCTGCTGGAGAGAGTGCAGAGGAGGCCACAGAGATGCTCCAAGGGCTGGAGACCCTCTGCTCTGGAGACAGGCTGGGAGAGATGAGGGTATTCAGCCTGGGGAGAAGGCTCCAGGGTGACTTTTTAGTACCTTCCAGTGCCTAAAGGGGATCCAAGAGAGCTGGAGAAGGGCTCTGGAGAGATAAGACAAGGGGGAATGGCTTCCCACTGCCAGAGGGCAGGCTGAGATGAGATATTGTGAAGAAATTCTTTCCTGTGAGGATGGTGAGGCACTGGCACAGGTTGTCCAGAGACTCTCTGGTTGCTCTATCCCTGCAAGTGTTCCAGGCCAGGTTGGATGGGGTTTGGAGCAACCTGGTCTAGTGAAAGGTGTCCCTGCCCATGGCAGGGAGTGGAACTAGATTATCATTAATAGGGAGCTTATCATTATTGGGTTCCAGCCCAAACCATTCCACGATTCTTCCCTCATCACTCCCTTTTACAGATGCTTCGGTTTTCTCAACAGCAGAAACCAACAATTTGGTGAGAAATGGGAAATTTTTACGGCTGGTGTGATACAGATGGGAGCAAACTGCTCTATTCTCATTTAACACCCAAGAATTCAGACACAAACCACCAGATCCTGGTGCTCCCCACTCCATGATCCCACAAATACCTGGTGCCATAGAGGAAAGAAAAAACCCCAGGATTTTTCTCTTCTCTCCAAGGAATCACCACAAAAACAACTGCAGAAGGTGGAGACCAGAAGAAGAAAGACAAATGAGTCTTTGCTTTGGACGTGATCAGGGTTTCCCACCTTCTTGCAGCAAGAAACCATCAGCGAATAGACAGAAAACTGTCATTGGCAGCCTGAAGGAAAATCAAGGGATTGAAGAGGCATAAAAGAAAGTCTGGAGCAACTGAAACTGCCAGCATGGCACTGCCTCTCAGCTTGGTGAAAGGGTCAGTTAGCTCATATCTCTACTTCCCCTCTCCCAATTCCAAACCAGACATCTCTGGTGCCAGTTTTTCTCTCAAGGTTCTAATCAAGCCTCAAGTGTTTCACCTCAACCTCCAAAGAGGGAATCAAGAGTTGCATCACCACCTAAGCTTTCACTGAAAACAAATAGGCAACTCTAATCCTTGCAACTGAAAAGAAAATTAGCATAAAGTGCTCTACAACTGTCCAGTCCATGACAGAAACACTTTTCCAAATGCCACAAGTCCTTTCACCTCATTGCCATTTACCTACAGTGGTGTAACAGGGAAATAACAGCTATTCCCAGGATGAAAAAAGCAGTAACTCCTGTTCTGCAAAGCAACTAGAAGCATTTTAACCTCATTTCACAGAACAGAAAGATGAGAGGACTTAATGTTTCTCAAATCCTTGGCAAGACCAAAGAAGCCATGAGGCCTTCCACACAGTTGCAGAACATTGCCCAAGAGCTGTCAGTAGACACCCCATGTCCTGCCTTCACAGGGCTCAGGCAGGTGTTGGAGATAACTTATATAAACCCAAATTTACCCAGCAGGAACAAGCAGCTTTCCTCACACACGTGCGTGAACGGTGCATGGCAGCAGATTCCAGGCACAATGCCTGCTCCAACAACACCAGCACCAGAGCTGGTGTTAATGAAGAGTAACACAGGAACAGGAGAAACACATAATCCAGCTTTTCCAGGGTAGTTCCTCAGCATCCAGCAAATCCCAGCACAGGGACACCCTGAGTCACAAGCCAGGGCTAATTATTTAATTGGCTCAGATGGATTTTTCCCCATCAATCTGCACAACAGCTTCCCATGCCCATGGAAACTTCTGGTGTCCATAGGACCTTGTATCAATGTTTCAGAGTAAACAGAGGTGAGAGATCAGAACAGACTGTGAGTCTTGGAAAACCATGGAAATGTATCCAACTCTGTGCTGGGCTCATCCCACAGTGTGACCATCAGGTGAGGGGGAGATTCTGCCCCTCTGCCCTGCTCAGGTGAGACCTCACCTGCAGTGCTGCCTCCAGCTCTGGGGCACCAACAGCAGGAGCTGGAGCAAGTCCAGAGGAGGCCACGGAGATGCCCTGAGCCATGGAGCCAGGCTGGGAGAGATGGGGGTGTTCAGCCTGGAGAGGAGAAGGATCCAGGGAGACCTTAGTGCCCCTTCCAGTGCCTAAAGGGGCTCCAAGAAAGCTGCAGAGGGACCTGGGACAAGGAGAGGGACAGGATAAGGGGGAATAGCTTCCCACTGCCAGAGGGCATGGATAGATGGAATATCGGGAAGGAATTCTTGGCTGTGAGGGTGCTGAGGCACTGGCACAGGTTGCCCAGAGCATCTGTGGCTGCCTCATTCCTGGTGTTCAAGGCCAGGTTGGATGGGGCTTGGAGCAGCCTGGTCTAGTGGAAGGTGTCCCTGCCCATGGCAGAGAGAGGTTCAACTAGATGACCTTTAAGGTCCTTCCAACCCAAAGCATTCTGGGATTCCCATTCTAGGAAACAATGCTTATCATTTCATATTCTCTCTCAGAAAAATCCAGATGTGTGACAAAGCTGGAAGAAGTGATTCATTGTGGTTCAGAAGAGCTAAATGCCACCAATACCCTGCAACAAGCCCAAAATCTGGGGGCTGTCATGGCAGCACACATGACCAGCACCCTCAGAGCCTCCCCCACACCACGGATAACCATGGAGAACTGAGGCTCAGGTGCTCTTATCTTCAAAGCACTCGATGGAATGGAAGGAGCACATGAAAAACATCTCCTAAAAACTACAGGACAAAGAAGGCATCAACAACTTGGCTCTATCTGTGCAGCAGATCTCCCTCTCCCACCAATAAAGTTTATTTCTGCAGCCAGCACAGCCTTTGCAGGGGTCTGTCAGGCTGCAAAATGCAGCTCTGGAAGGAATTACTCCCACCCAAACCCTCATCCCTCCCCAAACACAAGCAGAAGAGGATTGTCAGATGACGAACTGATGCTCCAAGCACAAACCCAGCCATAAGTCCATTGAAGAAGACAGAGAGCAAATACCTACATGCACAAAACATATGGATGCTTCCTTCCAGGGAATTTTGAAAGGGAAATCACAAGCAGCACACCTGGATTCAAGCCTTTTCGTGTCCAAACTTTCCTTCACAACCCATTTCCCTTTCCCTAGAGCATCCCAGGTTTCAGACAGCTTTGCAAGGGGAGAAAAACCAAGAGTTGCCTCTTGCAAGTTTACTTCCCTGCTAAAAATTTAACCTCTGCAAAAGTTAAGGATGAGCTTCCAGGAGAAAGAGCTGCTTTTAGGTGTATGCTCATCTTTGAAAGCAGAACAGACAGCAGCCAGGGAGAGGTCATGGAGATGAAGACCTTGAAGACATGAAACTCTTCCCAGGCTTGATCAAAGTTCCAAATTACAAATCAGAGATTTGAAATTCAGCAGCAGATTCTGTGACCCTTCAGCATCCTGGGACAGAGCAGTTTGTTGAGCAAGAACTGGGAGAGGAGATCTAGAAGCAATGCAAAACTCTTGGGCAGCCCAAAACATTGCTGCTGGGGAGATGGAAATGCTCCTCACCCTTCATGATGTAACAGGACACTCTGCTGGGCAGAGTCCACCCAGATCCAGTGTCCCAGATAATATGAAAAGTCCTAAAATGTACTTATTGGTTGACTAAACTAATTCCAGCCTCTTAGAGTATCATGGAATCATTAAGGTAGGAAGAGATCTCCAACATCCTCGAGTCCAACCATTCCCTCAGCAAAGCCAAGGACACCACTGAACCATGTCCCCAGGTGCCACATCCACATGGCTTTGAAATCCCTCCAGAGATGGTGACGAATGAAAAGTCCTAAAATGTACTTATTGGTTGACTAAACTAATTCCAGCCTCTTAGAGTATCATGGAATCATTAAGGTAGGAAGAGATCTCCAACATCCTCGAGTCCAACCATTCCCTCAGCAAAGCCAAGGACACCACTGAACCATGTCCCCAGGTGCCACATCCACATGGCTTTGAAATCCCTCCAGAGATGGTGACGACTGCCCTGGCCTGGGCAGCCTGTGCCAGGGATGGGCAACCCTTTCCATGAAGACATTTTCCATAATATCTAACCTAAACCTCCCCTGGCACAACTTGAGGCTGTTTCCTCTTGTCCTGTCACTTGTTCCCTGGGAGAAGAGACTGAGACTTTTCATCCTCTGCTCACCCAGGTCTGTCCCAACCCAGGCTGAGCCCCTGCATGGTGCAGGTAAGGCTATCTCAGCTGCAAGGGAAGGGTCTGCAAGCAGGCATAAAGCTCCACAAAGCAAACACAGGGATTTTAATGAAACTTAGGGATTTTCAGGCTGAAGCAAGTTCTCCTGACATGACACAGTAGGCACAGTCTATCTCTCAAGTAATCCAAGCTGCAAATTCCCCTTCAATCACATTTAAGAGGTTTAAATAATAACAAGAAAGGTGTTTTCTTTTCTACTGAATATCAGGAGGAAAATTCAGTGTATTTGCTACTGCTTAGCCATTGGGTTAGAGCTGCTGAGATCAGCTAACGAGAGCACGGGAGTGTAGGGTGTCTCTGCTACCCAAGCATCACTTGCTTTGTTATTCTCCTTAGACAGGAGTGGGTATCACAGCTTTGCCTTAAATTAAATCAAGCACTGCATGTCCCCAGTCCACTATGTGATTTACCATCCCATCACCCCAGTTCAGAGCATTGCTTTGCTTGTATAAACCCTGAACACATGGCCAACCCTTTAACACAGTGGGGTTGGATTTATCCCATCGATTCTCGATATTAAAGAGATATGTTCATCCAGAAGGAACATAAAGGCTCAAATCCTTCGCAATATTTCCCTCAGGGGCTTTTGCTGATCTTAAAACTTTTACTTTTAATAGCTGGGAAGAAGAAGGACTCCAAATCTGACGCTGCTGTGCCTGATGAATGAAGTGAAGCGCCGAGCGTGCTGAGCTGTAAAAGGCGAGAAGGACATTAAGCTTCTCCAAGATGACAGCTGGAGCTTTCACAGCTCCTCGGAGCTAATGCTGTTCCAAAGGACTAGAAAGTAACTGCACAAATCTTCTCCCATGATTAATAGTCCAAAGTTTATCTCTGAGTGGTAGCAGCACAGCAGAAGATCCAAGGCACATTCATACCCCAATGGCCACTGACGTCGATAAGCCAAACATAAACTGTATTTCCGTATTTCTCATAGCTTTGATTCTGTTTTCAGATGACAAAATACATCAAGTAACAGTGCATGTTTCTAAAACTGATCGCAATGACCAGGACCATACACAAATCCAGCCCTTCTGCTGGTCTTCCCAGCATCAAACAGGATAGTTCCTGTCACTGCTCCAAGGACAGATATAGAAGAGAACTTCTCCTGCCACAAAAAGGCTTTGCTATATCAACCTCATTTTGGCTTTTAACTTCCCAGACATCTGCATCCACATCCTGAGCATCCAATCCACCTGTCCACACACATGTCTATCCAATCTTCTCTCAAATATCCCCATAGACACAGCTGGTCCACACTGGATCATAAACCAACCTGAGACAAGGTGCAGTGAGTTTCTTGCCTATTTGGGAAAGGTTGGATCTTTCAGATGCTGCAAGGAAAGAAAAGCTTGTTTCCTGGTTATTCAGGCTGAAGTTACCCAGAATTAGTCCCCTGCATCCCAGAAGCCAAGAGGTTCCTAATGAAAGGGATAGTGATTTCAGAACAAACATCCTAAAACGGATTATAGCAGCTTCTTATACCTAAAAGGGCTCCAAAACAGCTGCAGAGAGACTTTGGATAAGGGCCTGGAGGGACAGGACAAGGGAGAATGGCTTCCCAGTGCCAGAAGGCAGGGATAGATGCAATACTGGAGATAAATTCTTCCCTCTGAGAGTGGTGAGGCACTAGCACAGGCTGCCCAGAGAAGCTGTGGCTGCCCCATCCCTGTAAGTGTTCCAGGCCAGGTTGAATGAGGCTTTGAGCAACCTGATCTAGTGGCAGGTGTCCCTGTCCATGGCAGGAGGCTTGGAACTAGAAGGTCTTTTAGGTCTCTTCCAACCCAAACCATTCTATGACTGATTAAACATTGTCTTGGCACTTTACACCCTTCCTGTCACCCATAAAACCGAAGTCGCACATTACATTCACAGCAACACAGGGCTACGATACACTAATTTTGATACACTAAAACCTCTAGGCTGGGCAGAGAAATCATTGAGAACAGCCCTGGGAGAAGAACCTGGGGGTGATGGTGATGACAAACTCACCATGAGCTGCAGTGTGAGCTCACAGCCCAGAAACCAACTCAATCTTGGGCTTCGTCCACAGGAGTGTGGGCAGCAGGGGAGGGAGGGGATTCTCCCCCTCTACTCCTGTGAGGCCCCACCTGGAGAGCTGCACACAGTTCTGCTGTCCCCTAAACTCTAGGTTTTGCTGATAACTGGAATGAAGTTGGATAAAGAAAATGTATTGCAGCTAAAAAAAAAGAGGCTGAGGAAGTTGGGGCTGTTCAGCCTGGAGAAGAGACGGTTGTGTGGAGACCTCAGAGCAACCTGCAGGATCAGAAGGGGCTGCAGGGAAGCTGCAGAGGGACTCTTGGTTAGGCACTGCACTGACAGGACAAGGAGTGATGGGGATAAATTGAAAGAGGGAAATTTAGATTAGATTTTTTGCTGTGAGGGTGGTGAGACACTAGCACAGGTTACTCAGGGAGGTTGTGGATGCCTCAACCTTGGCAGTGTTCCAAGCCAGGTTGGAAAAAGTCTTGAGCAACCTGGTGTGGTTGGAGGCGTCCCTGCCCAGGGCAGGGAGTTGGGACTAGATCTCTAAGGTCCCTTCCAACCCCTTAACATACTATGAAACTATGAAACGTTAAGGATCTCTCTGCACCTCCAAATTCACCTTCACACAGCAGTGCAGGACACAAGGTGTCCACAGCAAACATCCTTCCAAGAATTTCTGAGAGCCCCAAACCAGCTCATATTTAACAGCTAGAGCAGAAACCTTGTGCTTTGCACCAAGACTTTCCTTCTGTGCAATCCCTCCTCCAAGCCTTTCGCTGTGGAGCTCCCAGCCCCGTGCCGGCCGACAGGCTCCGAGCTGGAGGAAGGCTATGGCCAAGCCCCACACCGGGTAATGCTCTGAAGAAATCACTGCACGCTCAAACAATGGGAGATTTGTCAAAGTACAGCTTGATCACCAGCAATCATCTGTTTTTCATAACTACATTTGACCTAAACTGAGTTGACTGAACAAGTAGCCTGTGTTTCTCATTCTGGAAAACGCGGCGGTGCAGCTCCCGCTCCAACCTCCCTCTCCAGCCTCCCCCTCGTCCTTTGCAAGGAGTTTTGCAAAGTTACAAAAAGATGATGTAGACAGATATTTCCTCATTATACACAGCAGCAGGAGCTAAACATTTTCAGGTTGCATTTTTGCCCATCTCCTCCTGTTCCAGGTGACCTGCAAGGTTAAGCACGCAGAGACGTGCCTTTCTCCTCCCTCTCTGCAAAGGAAAACAGAAGCCAACACTTCCCAGTGTAAAAATGAGAGGACATGTTTTTGAACCACGTGTTCTTTTCATAAGATATTTAAAATTCATTAAAACTTTATCATGAATGAGATGCCAGGGAAAAAAATATATCCAGGACAAGCCCACAGAGTCTTCCATGTGAGGGCACCGTGCGTAAAACCTCTGGGAGGCAACAGCTCAGAGGAGAAAGCTCTCTCTGCTCTCAGGGAAGGAAGGAAGTGGTGGAAATCAGTCACGAGCTTTGTGAGGAAGGATACAACCCCAACAGCTAATCAGCTCTTGTCAGGGCTCCCATCAATTAGGGGTGAAAAAAACAACCTTACTTTAAGAAGAATGCAGAATGAGTCCTTGAGGAAGATGAAGGACAGGGCCAGAGGGAGGCAAAAGGGAAGAGGATAGGAGGCAGAATGCATGGAGAATAGCACAATCTGCAACAGATCTCACCCATTTTCCACAGTCTGCTTAATTCTGGGTGGTTTAAGCCACGTGTCTCCTCCCAGAGAGCTCAGGATCACCAACAGACAGGGCTGAGCATGGAGTGCAGACACACAGAGGAGGAAAACATCCTGAAATGGGGATGTCTCCATGAGGAGTTGGTGCCGTCAATGATGTGAGTTCAAAGCTCTTCATTCTCCCCCTCCCCAAATGCAAGTCCACGTGTGAGACGGAGCAGACAAGTACCCACCCCACACAGCCTGTTCCAGCTCACTCCTACAGCTCTGCTGCGAAATGTTTGGGTTGGAAAATTACATTTGCATATTTGTTATTTTGTTCTTCCATGGCAGAACGTGAAGGAATGGTCAGGGAGAAATAAGAGCAAGATAAACTAACAAATAAACCTCCTGTTCCAAGTGCCACTGAGAACAGCACAATCAGTATCAGCTTCACCCTCCATCCTGGGAAAGAAGTCATGTCCTAGCAGCCCAGTTCCATGTTTGACAGCTTGGGGTTTACCCCTTTTAAAGGCAACAATCCATAGAAACTGATTCAAACAGATAATTCCATACGAAGTGATGCTGCAGAGTCCACAGGGTTGCCACATGCCACAGTCTGGTTGCTACTGGAGGACGATCGCTCTGCTGCCCCTGGAGCCAGGAGGGCTGTGCTGTCCCCACATTGTCCCCACACGCCTGGGGTGGTGTGGGGGGGATCTGGCACCCGAACTGAGGCAGAGCTGCCATCCCTCAGGGTCCCAAAACTCTGTTGCTTTATCTGCACAGAGGATGAGCAAACAGATTCTTCATTTCTGCCTCAGCCTGAATTTGCCTTTGTGGAGTGTACTGAGCAGGAGGAGGAGGTGATGCCCCATGTCCTGGGGACTGCTGGGTGAGGGCACCCTCAGCCAGTTTGCTAATGACACACAGCTGTGTGGTGTGATCCAGGTGCTGGAGGGACGGGATGGCATCTGGAGGGACCTGGATAGGCTGGAGAGCTGGGACCGTGTGAATTTCCCACCCTGAATTGCACTGACTTGCCAAGTCTTTGCTGCTCTAAATCCCACAAAACACATTTTTGAGACCCTTCTCTGTTCACAGGGGATGGATACACCATCACAGAGCCACATGGTGACACCCCAGCACCCCCAGCAGGAAAACACGCAAAAAATCCCCAAACGAAGAACTTAGAACGTTATTTAACTAGATTTCAAGACTGGAAGGCAAGTAAAGGCCCAAAGCAAAGTCCGAGGGATCCAGCGGCAGGCAGAGCCCACCCAGCACGAGGGTCTCTGTGGGGCAGCAGGGCTGCGTGGGGGGATGTCTCGGGGAGGGCAGAACACGGGCGGGTGCCCTTTGTGACGTAGGCAGAGCGCCGAGTCCATAGCAACCTCAGGGCACTCAGCGGCACGGAGCCCTGCGGGGCTCACTCCCAGGAGAGCCTCTCTCGGGCGGCAGCAGGTCCTGGGGTCTCTGACAGAGGAGCACAGAGACGCGCACGGAGGAGCGGAGCTCACACTCTCAGCCCGAACGGGGCCGCGAGCTCGAGGAGGAGGCGCCAGGGGAGGGCGGGGCCGCAGGGGAG
>NW_008661029.1:57125-77928 GCF_000695815.1 Acanthisitta chloris | reverse complement strand
TTAAACTGTTCTTAGCTCAACCCATGACGTTTACATTTTCTTTCCAATTCTCCTCACCACTGGGGAAGTGAGGGGGAGTGAGAAAGCTGAATGATTACCAGCTGGGGTTAAACCATGACAGATTGCCATTATTATACTTGTTTGCTTATATGCTTTTCATTATATTCTGAGTAAAAAAAATTATAATAGTGAATATTAGACAGTGAATATAATTCTTCCTAGGTGCTGGGAAAGGTAAACTTGTAAACTTGACAAATGCCACCCCCCTCAAGGTGCATTAGTCATCATACTGACCAAAAAAACTACCTTAAAACAAATTTCTGCTAACAAGCAAAGCTTAGCCATCTGAATCACCATAATTATAACAGACTAGAATAACAGAGAAGGAAAAGTAATGAAAAATCCTTGTTGCTCTGTTGAACACATGCATTTGAGACATTTGTTACTTCCCCAAGAAATGCAGTAAACCCTTCGGAGTTATCTTGTCTGTTCTTGCATTATAGAAAGAAAAGAAATCACTTTTATATTATACACTTGTATTGGGTGTGCTTTGGTAGGTTTTTGATAGAGATGGAGCTAGAGGAATGACTTCTCTGAGAAGATGCTATAAGTTTCCCCTATGTCCAACAGAGCCAGCTCCAAGATGGACCTGCCATTGTCCAAGGCTGAGTCCATCAGAGATGGTGGTAGCACCTCTCGGATAATGGATTTAAGAAGGGGGGAAAATACCGCTGTGTAAGAGCAACTGGAGAAGGAGGTGAGAATATGTGAGAGAAACAACTCTGCAACAGCTAGGTCAGTGAAGAAGGAGGGGGAGGAGGTGCTCCAAGCACCACAGCCAAGATTCCCCTGCAGCCCATGGAGAGTCTGTGGTGAGGCAGTCTGTGATGAGGCAGACTGTCCTTCTGCAGTCCATGGAAGTTCATGGTGGAGCCAATATCCACCTGCAGGCCCTAGAAAGGCCCATGAAAAGGACCCATGTTGGAGCAGTTAGTGAGGAACTGTAGACCCTGGGACAGACCCATGTTGGAGAAGTGCATGGAGGGCTGTCATATATGGGTAAGATTCCATGCAGAAACAGGAGAAGAGTGTGCATTGAAAGAAGCAGCAGAGTCAATGTGTGATGAATTGATTGCAACTTCCACCCCCTGTTTCCCAGTACTGCTGAGGTGGAGGAGTTAGAGGAAATCCAGGGTGGTAGAGATGTGTGATGATTGCAACTTCCACCCCCTGTTTCCCGGTACTGCTGAGGTGGAGAAGTTAGAGGAAATCCAGGGTGGTAGGGAGAATTGGGAAAAAGAGAGGGGAGGGGGGAACACATTTTAAGAATTGGTTTTAGTTCTTATGATCCTATCTTTGTTTGACTGGTACTAAATTAAATTAATTTTCCTGACTCAAGTTTGTTTTACCATGATTGCAACTTCCACCCCCTGTTTCCCGGTACTGCTGAGGTGGAGAAGTTAGAGGAAATCCAGGGTGGTAGGGAGAATTGGGAAAAAGAGAGGGGAGGGGGGAACACATTTTAAGAATTGGTTTTAGTTCTTATGATCCTATCTTTGTTTGACTGGTACTAAATTAAATTAATTTTCCTGACTCAAGTTTGTTTTACCATGGCAATAATTGGTGAGTGATCTCTCTCTCTTCTTATATCCACCCACAAGACTTTCATTCTATTTTTTCTTCCCTGTGCAGCTGAGAAGGTGAGTGAGAGAGCATGTTTGGTGGGTACCTGGTGCCCAGTCAAGGTCAACCCATCAGAACTTAGTTGAGTTCTTGAGCAATTATTCTATGAACAAAAATTGTCTTTTTCATTATGTGAACTTCATTATTCTGACTTCTTTTGTAGCTTTTTGATTGTTTTGGATTTGGCTTTTTGTTTTTTTAATTTACATAGCTTGTAGCTCTCTTCCCTTACATTCATGGTCTCACATTTTTGGGCATTTTCTTAGCATTTGATAACATTCCTAGAACACTTAAAAGGCTAAGTTTCAAATAATGTATTTGACTGTTATACATTATCATCCTGGTTTAAGCTGGAAAATTTTATACTTCTTAGCCAGATGCCTATACACAGAAAACACCATAACATTTATGTAACAGAAAATTCAAAGCAGCGAAAGCATGATAGCAGAATATAAGTTTGTATTGAGTCTAGCTGAGAAGAAGTTCATAGTGTAATGCTTTATACTGGTAGCTAGAAAGATGTCAATAGCACCAGTGTTTTGGCTACTGCTGAGCAGGACTGGCACTGGTCTCTCAAATTTCCAGCCCCCATTCACAGGCTGGTGGTGGGCAAAATTCTGGGAGAGGATACAACTAGGCATGCTGATCCAAACTCACCAAAGGGATGTACCATACCATATGACATTAGGTCAGATATAAAAGCTGAAAGAGGAGGAAGAAGGGGGTGGGGCATTCATGATTATGTTTGCCTTCCAGATCAAGAATCACTCACACTGAAGCCCTGCTTCCCATGAAGTTGCAAGACATTGCTTGTTGACGGGAAGTGGAGAATAAAATTATCTTCATTTCTTTTCATTCTCTTTGCTTTTTGAGTACATAATAAGTTGCTGTAGTAAACTGCCTTATCTTGACCTGCCAAGTTTTTGGGTTTTTTCTCGTCTTATTTTCTCTCCCCTGTCCAGCTAAGAAAGGGGAGTGATAGTCTGTCTTGTTGGGCATCTGCCATCCAGCCAAGGTCAACGCACTACAAAGAGGAAAGTATATGAAGAGAAAAGAAGCTTTTTCATGTTTTTAGTACATTCTAATATTTTGTGATTACTTTTTTCTTCTGATAAATTTAAGATATCAAATTTAAGACAAAAATTACGCTGAATACTAAATGGACTTGGGCACTGTGTCTCTTTTATCACAGATATATGCATTTTCCTAAAAATTACATGACCCTTGTGTCCCACTGGCAAGATGATGGGGTCCAGCAGAAGTCATTGGCTGTCAACACTCTCAATTTGCCCATTGGGAGGTTCTTGGGACTTTGCAGGTTTAGCACTGATTGGCAGGTTGAGTAAGCCAAGGTATGTTTCAAGATGGTTAAGTAAGTTTTGTATGCTAACACTGCTGCCAGCTAGGCTTAATCCACATCAATAGTGACATGTGACTCCTCTTTCTCTGAAAATGAACACTACATCAGCCTAATTACATTGCTAAATTACTGGAGTGTAATTTATAGCATGTTCCTATGGGACAGACCCTATTCAAATATTTTCCAATTCTCTTGACACTTCTGTACTAACAATTCCTTGCACTAGCAGAATAAGAAGAAATGATATTTAATGGAATATCCAGTGTTCTCTGTGAACATTGCCTGACTGCAGAGCAAAGAGGGTCACTCCTAACTTGTAAGTAAAAATGTAATGCAGTGCATGGGAATCTTCAGAGGTAACATTTCAGATTAATCTCAGTGCTGTATCAGGTCATCTGAATGAAGGTGTTAGAAGAAACACTGGTTTTACCTTCTGAAAAGTACATATATCCTCAAATCTTAGTATCATAGAATGGTTTGGCTTGGAAGGGACCTTAAAGATCAGCCAGGTCCAACCCCTCTGTCAACGGTAAGGGCACTTTCCACTAGACCAGGAAATGGTCTCGAACACCTCCAGTGTGTCCACACCACTGTCTCAGTACCCTAACAATAAAGAATTTCTTCTTAATATGTAATTTAGACTTACCTTTTCTCAGTTTAAAGCCATTATCCCTTGTAGCCTCCAGTGTGTCCACACCACTGTCTCAGTACCCTAACAATAAAGAATTTCTTCTTAATATGTAATTTAGACTTACCTTTTCTCACTTTAAAGCCATTATCCCTCGTAGAAAGTCTCTCTCCACCTTTCTTGTAGGCCCCCTTCAGCTACTGAAAGGCTGCTAGAAGGTCTCCCTGGAGCATTCATTTTTCCAGGCTGAACAACCCCAACTCTCTTAGTCAGTTTTTATAGAAAAGGTGCCCCCTCTGGTCATCTTCCTGGCCCTCCTCTGGACTCGTTACAACAGGTCCATGTCCTTCCTGTGTTGGGGATCCCTGAACTGGATGCAGTACTCCAGGTGGGGGTCTTAAAAGAGAAGACTAGAGGGAGAGAATCACCTCCTTCAACCTGATGGACACACTTCTTTTGATGCAGCCCAGGATGTGTTTGGCATTCTGGGCTAGAAGAATGCATTACTGTGCCTTTTTGAGCTTCTCATCAACCAGTGTGCTGAAGTGTTTTTTGTCAGGGCTGCTCTCAGTGGCTGACCCCATTCCAATGTATATTTCATATCTGTATCTAAATCCATATATTTATATATATATATACACATGTATATGTGCAGCCTCTATGCAGTTATGTATGTAAAGTCAACTTCATATAATTAATATTTTATATATCAATTTACAATTAATATTTGACAAGTACATGCACACACATGTATCTATTTGACATGTATTTATTCAACCAAACTGAAATCCAGAATTATTAGTTTTCAGTTTCTTACATATTTCTTGCTAGTGTTTTGGATCAGTTCTACATTTTCTCTTGAACTTGAATGACTACTGAGAACTTTTAGTGGGATGGGAGATCAATAGAATATATTTTGGATTGTATGGGGTATACAGGGATTTAAGCTTCCCTCCCTTCACATAGTTGATTGGAAGGAGAGACATTTAATGCAACTATAATCCCACTTTATTCTTTAGATATTCACAAATCGAGATGCCATCTGTTTTGCCACTAGTCTTTGAATTCCTAGAGATTTGTTGCACTGCATGCCTAAACATGCTAAATCTGTATGATACCTAAGGTTGCTTGGGATTCATGGGACAAATACTCTCTCATTCAAGACTTAATCTGCTAATCTGCTTGATTTGAGTGTCTTGATCTGCTAATTATTCTCTGAGCAAATGAAAAAACTGCTGTTACTCAGTTCAGCAAAAATCATTGTACTTTCAATAAACTTTTAATAATTCTTGCTCTTGTCTGGTGCAAAATTGCTTAGTACTTAATCGGCAATGGCCACAATGGGAAGGCACAGTCTCTATTTCTTTCTACTAAGGGGGGTTCAAACATTTGCTTTGCACTTTTATGAGAGCAAGAGGAAAAATATGAAGTGGGGATACAGGGGATGTGATTGGAGGGAGAAAAATTACAGTTGAAGACTTTCTTTTATGGAAGAAAAATACATAATTCTTAACTTCAGACAGCTAGAAATCAGGAGCTTACTCTAGGCTGGTACTATGGATACAGCAGAAATGTTTTTCTTGAAATCCTCCATACAATTTGCATACTTTGTTCTATACCTCTTTTCCGAAAATGCACACAGATTTCTTGGGGAGGAGATTGTATTCTAGACAATTCTTACCTCTAGTGAGTGTCTGTACCCCAACTCTCAGGGTTTGTAATTTTTATACCTAATTACTGTGTATAAAACTCTAGTGTATTCTTAGTTCTTTGCAGGTTTGAAAGTTAGGGGTGATAATACTGCCCTCTTCAGAACACAGCCTTATTTATTCTTATGTATAATAAATTCATTGCAAAGGTGGGCAACATATCAAGTGAAATAATAAGTGCAAAATTAAAGAATTCAGAACACCATCAACCAGATCACAGTCTAGTGAATGTATGTGCCTTGCTGCTCCATGGAAGTTGTTGAAACTATGTCGCTTCAAACCTTTTGGTCATTTTTTTCCTCAATCTGTGTTTTAAACAGCCTAGATTTAGTAATTCATAAAACCAAATAAATAAAAAACTAATACACACACTTCCCCCCCACTCCTCCCCTCCCCTGGGTCCACTTGTCTTCATAACTACAGAGAACTCCCTTTTGGTTTTCTGAAAGTAGATCATTAGGTCAAATTAGGGGTACTTTTATTGTCACTTGCAATACTATAAATCAACTCATGGGACAGTCATAAAGTGTAGTAGAGTGGAATAAAGTTTTAATTTGTTTATTTACCTAAGCTAAATTTCTAAGGCCTGCAATGAAACTTATCAGAGGAATAGCAGTCTTATACATTTATTGACCATAATATATTTCCTTTGTAGGCTATCTATATGCTTACATACTTAATTTGAATGCATGAAAGTACATGTAATATACAATACATATTTGACAGAACAACTTCATTCCCAGTAAAAGAGAGAAAAATTAGCTATACCATTTACCTGACCTTCTGTAAATTTGTAATGAGAGTAACAAAATCACATCTACAAAAAAAGATGCAACCAAACCTCAGGACACATAGGTGTTTCAACAAATGAGTAAATGTTCAGTGTAAGGTGCCTATAAATGTAGATAAGACATGGACAAGATCCTTGCATACCTGAAAGATACAAAGAAAACAGCTTCACTACAGCCTGGCAGTATGAGTAGAAAAAAGCTGTTGCAGAGCAGTCGTAATATTCAGTTACGTGCATTCTTCTTTCAATACAAAGAATCTTTCTCAGCATATTTTCTAGCAGACAATATTGAAAGTGAACAAAATTTTAAAACAGTACTTGTCACAGCTTGATGCTTTAACCACTGCATATGTTATGTCTGTTTGTTTCACAGAGCAGTAAAGTAGCAGGAAATAATTGTGTTGCCCAGGAAAGGTGCTGAACCCACCTTCAGCTGATGCAAATGCAAATGCTTGTTGAAAGCATGCTGGCTTATTCAGGCTGAGGATCTGATCTTAGATATCTTGTGACTTTTTTTTAATAGAAAAAATGCAGATATGTACTCAAACAAAAGCACATCTCAGTAATGCCATTTATTTCTATTTTTTCTGTTTCTGGGTGGACGTATGGTTAACGGAAAATAAAAATACACTCTAAAAACCTAATACATCATTTATCTGAGAAATGTGAAAATTCCATGTCATGAAATTGGAACCTAAACACATTTGTCATATTCTATATGCTTCAAAATGAAAGTCTTTTTAGAAAATTATACTGAGCCTTTCAGAAACACAACTCAGTTGTTCAAGAAACTCTCATGCAAAGTAATGTACTTCTTACTGAGTTAGATTTAAATATTTTGAGATTCATTTTGTGGTTTTCACTCATACATATTGTGCTGATTTGGGCTGAAGTAGAGTTAAGTGTCTTCACAGTGGCTAATATGGGGCTATGTTTAGGATTTGTGCAGAACACAGGGTTGATAATGCAGAGATGTTTTTGTTATTGCTGAGCAGAGTTTACACACAGCCAAGGCCTTTACCACTTTCCATGCTGCCACGCTGGCAAGGAAGTTGAGGGTGCATGGGAGATTGGGAGGAGACACAGTTGGGACAGGTGACCCGAACTGATCAAAGGAATGTTCCATACCATATGACATCATGCTCAGTATATAAGGTGGGAGGAAGAAGGAGGAAGGGGATGATGGTGTTTGTCTTCCCAAGGAACCGTTATGCATGATGGAGTCCTGGTCTCCTGGAGATGGCTGAACACCTGCCTGCTCATGGGAAACAGTGAATTGATTCCTTGCTTTGCTTTGCTTGTGTGTGCAGCTTTTGCTTTCTCTGTTAAATTCTCTCCATCTCAATCCCTGAATTTTTCTAGCTTTTACCCTTCTGATTCTCTCCCCCATTGCATTGGTGGGGAAGTGTGTGAGCAGCTGCATGGTTCTTGGTTGCTAGCTGGGGTTAAACCACAACACATGTCCAAACTGTACAGAAAAAAGGTTCAGTTAGACATTTTTGAAATTGCTCTTGTTGGGATATTGATGAGATTTCAGCACTAGTAAAAAGCTGAATATTTAGTCTGTGAAAATAGCGTACATTTGTATTGACACCGTTCTAAGTCTATTTTGTCCAAAATATTCATATTTTATTGACTTGTAATCATATATACATTACTGTCCAAATTCTACTTTGTCAAGAAAGTATGCCGTGTTGAATCTAAAGGAATCGGTTCAGAGGCAGGTAGACACATAAAAAGAGGAAAAAAGAAGAGGAGAGAGAAGAGAATGTGAAAGCAGTAAAAGCAAATTAAACCAGAAAAAGGTTTAATTAAACCAGAAGGAAGGAAAGAAGGAAGGTCCTGTATAGACCCAGAAAAAAAATAAAAAATCCCACATTTATAACCTGTGAGAAAACTACTTTGAGAATTCTGAGTGGTTGACAGGTAAAGTGAAGTAGGACAAATCTGCCAAAGGCCTGTGTGTTCTGTTGAAATATTTCACTGCTGAGCACCACTCTTCCCCAGAGACCCACAGTTAAGCCTACTAATAGACAGAAAACCAAAACTCTGATCCTGTCTGCTTTAAAGTCTTTTCTCTCTATCCGCTTTTACCAAGAAATCTACATGCACTTGATATAGCAAAACACAGGTAGTTACACAATGTAAGAAAGTCGTTGTGTTTCCTTTCAAGTAGTGATTATATAACCTTTTAGGCATATGTGAGAGAAAATTAAAACCTGTTGTGTGTTGACCCTGGCTGATGACACTCTGAGGTTCAGACTTCACTCATTTACTTGCCAAATATTTTAATCTTACTAAAGCCTCTTCCTGTTTTTGAATTCACCAAAGTTAATGTCGGTATGAATAAAAATGGTGTCTAATTCCTAGTTCACTTTTAAGTACATTTGTCCCAGTCCAGTAAGACACAGAAGGGTACAACTGATTCCCCCAATGTGAATTAAGACAAAACCAAAATCAAAATACCATTAGGGAGTAAGACCCTATTATTGGTCACACAAGGAGGTGAGAAGGGGTGATAGGAGAGTTAGAAACAGGAAAGAGGGAAGTAAGCAATATTTGAGATGCCAAAGCAGATCCACCACCATGGATCCAGTGGTTCTCTGATGATCCATAATTGTGCAAAAGCAGAGACAGTCAGCACCATAGATCCAGCAGCATTCTGATGTTCCATAGTAGTCTTTTCTTCGGTGGTGAGTGCACGTGCACACACGCAAACACACAAACACACACACACACACACACACATACACACACACACACACTCTGGATGTTGGTCCTTTTTTTACAGGGTTCTGCCAGGGTGCTGATTGCTCAGTTGCCCTTGAGTTGTGGGGTGAGCACATAGTGATTCCCAGAGCAGGCACCTCAAGAATGTCTTGAGAAAGTTGTGATTCAGGTGCAGCCACAGATTTATGGTAGACAGTGGAGCCTCATTATTGCAGCAGCTGGAGAGGGCTTGGTTACCTCAGCAGCTGGAAAATTTCAGTGGAATCTTGGTGGACAATGGCACATATTTTCTCAGCAGCTAGAAGATTTCCATGGCTGGAGACATCCTGTGGCTCAGCAAGCTTTGAGGCAAACAACCAGGCTTTTTGCCACACAACAAGCTGTCAAAGCCAGGCAATGTTGAAACAAACATTACTTAAAGGTCCCATAAAACATTTGAACCAAATAATTCTTTCTCCTTCCCTGTACCCCTGCCTATGCAGTAATATGCTATATTCTAAATAAAGGCACTTAAAGTTATACAATTTCTGTTTCAAGTAGACTTCATATATCACTTTGCCATGGCACAATAATTTTTGCAGTTCATTCAACTCTATGAAAAGGACTGTTTGCTATTCTGTTCAGCTAAAGACAAGCACAGACTCAGGTAGGAGAGAGTAGATTACCTGCCCACACTCTTCACTTCATTAGCAATATCCAACACAGCTGAACATGCTTCAGACATAAGAAATACATGTTTCCTACCAAGACTATGACTAAATTGGCAGAATAATCTATCTAAAAGCCATATTAATTATTGTGGGTTTGCCTTCCCCACCCATTGGCCCCCAAGCTTTAGAGGGTATCTATCTGAACTAATTTCAGTCAGTATCATTTTCATCAAGAAGCCATTAGTGTCACACAATATGGCATCAGAGTCATTACTTTCTTCAGCTGATTGCAAAATATGTAATTAATAATAGCTTCTTGGCATAGTTCGGTAAATTGAGTTGGATCTGTCACCTCTGCAAAACAGAAGCAGAAAACACATTGCAGGGGGTAACTTGCTTATGCTCAGGCATCATCAGCTGTTTAAAAGAGGCAGATGGATTTACCCTTCTTAAGCAAGAAAATCTTCACAGAAGTAAATTTGGTTTGCTATCTATCTGCTTTGCTTCATGCAAGTAGTTCTTAGAAGGAACACAGCTGCAAAATAACACTGCAATCAAGACACAATAAGTACCAACACAGAGAGTTCTGTAAAGCCCTGGAGATGAGGAAGCACACTTTGCAAAACTCTGAGAAATGGAAATTAAGTTCAGCCATGGAATAGATTGGATCCCAATTCATACATACAGAATTTGAATTAAAAATAAATAAATTTTGGAATGACCCTGATATATTTGTCAATCACAAAAATTTGGGGGAATATGAAAGGTTATATGATTACAGTCTAAAGTCTCAATATTAATTGAAAAAGTAATTGGAAACAAATATTACTTGGCACATATTAGTAGCATTTTAGCCAGCACTACAAGAATTAAAGAAATCCCTAAAGATTCATCGGAGTATATTTCTACTAACTTAATGAATGTTAAAATGCTGGTACTGCAGCAGTCTGAAAATAGAAGAAAATACTCAGAGTTTTTGCAAGTGATCTGGTGGAACATGCTTTTGTACACAGAAGTAGAGAATGTAGAGAATGTATTGGCTTTTAATTTTTAGTACAAAAGTACACCTGGAATATGTCCTATACATATTCCTAAGAAATTATTTGCATTGATGGCCAGATTAACTATCCTGGATTGTGTTTTTTTTACAAAAGCAAAAGACTATAGTTCTCTACCAAGATAAATAATTTTACAACTCACAAGACCTGAACCTTGCAATTCTAAAGGTGATACATGACAGACCGGGAAATAGTTCAACCTCTTTATTGACTTTTCAGTTGAGTGAGTAGTCTTAATGAAGTGGATTAGTTTATTTAAGTTACTAAGTACTCAACAGTAGTAATACATTTGCACAATATCTCTCTGTTATTTCTGGTTCATTGGTGTCTGTAACCCCTTGAACTATATGATTGACTTTGATCTTCTTTCCTGAAAGATGATATTTAAGCACACACACATGCACACAGTGCTTTTTCCTTTTTCTTTCTTTTTATGAAGTGTTGAACTCAGAGGTGCAACTTGAGATAAGTTCTGCAAAGAACTGTGAGAAATATGTGAGATCAGAGAAAGGCACTGATACAGCAAGTGTTACTAAAACTGCAGTAAAAGACACTTTCTTAAACCTGCGTCAGAACAGTGATTTTGAAGAAGGAACACTGTACTGTTGATCTGCTGCTAGTAAAAATAAATAAATAAATGTAGTTAAACTAAACCTAACTCAAGCAGCTACAAAACAAGAATAAAAGGTCACAACCTGAGACGGTAGCTGCATAACATATCCTGTGTAAGGACATCTTATGCAGGTATGACAGCCCTACCTAAGAAAGCAGGACTATATGGTTTCCTCAGAAAGAAAAGATTCAACATTCTTTTCTTACTGAGCGGGTGACAATATTATATTAAAGTGAAAAAATCGTCATCCAGGAGTTCCCACACTAGATTCAAGTGTCTGAACACTGTTGTCAAATGTTGTCTGATATGGCCTAAGACGTGTCAAACGCAGCATTGGGCCTGTAGGAGACTTGTGCCCATTCAGCCTTGTGAGAAGACAGACCACATAACTTGGGGAAGCCCAGAAATCATTAAGCACATATGCTTAGGCAACTAAGGTGCAAAGGAATATAAAACATGTTTTGGATTACATTTAAAAAAGAAAGGTCAAGTGCAGACTTTAAAACACATAGTTAGCTTGCTTGACACAAATGCATAAAACAGGGACTATCCAGCATAAAAAAATGTCAAGCTTGGTGTAGTGATAACTGCCTTCATTGTCATGGATCTAGTTTAGTTATTTGAGAGGAGTAAGATATTTAACTTTCTTTTTGAATTCTACATTTTCCTCCTGAAAACCCCTGCACTGCTCCCTCAAGGCTACGTGGAACCCAGGACCACTGGGCACAAAAGCTTGTCTGAAACTCATAGCAGTCACCTCTGTTTGCTTGGCTTTAAAACACAGAGTTAGCTGCAGCAGGAAACATCTGGGAAAGAAGAAAAAACACTTACAGAAGAATTCTCTGTCTGCACTTTGCAAATGGTTAAAATTTTCATGCAGGAAGTAGGTCCCAGGACATTGTCAGTTGAAGGGTTTATTTCTGATAGTTTTACATGGAAATGCATATGCACTATTATGAAAATAGAATTGTGTTAGAATTATTACAAACTAAAACTAATCGTTATTCTAAAACCCTACAGAACTGGGAGAGTAAAATAAATGGGTATTGTGCCTCATGATTTTTTTTCTTTTTTGTCCTGAAAGGATTAGATTTAATTACCTTAATTCTGTGGAAGTAAAAACCCAAACAACAACAGCAACAAAAAGAGAGGAAAAGAAAAAGAGCGGATGTTGAAGAAAAAAGGTTTTTGTACAAAATTATATTTCAAGTGAGCAGTGCTATGTGCATTATTTTTGGAGAATGTAGTTTCTTTGTGCTTTCATAGGAAAGAAAGGAGGTAGAGGAGAACTATTCCCATAGTTTTGAAACAGGCAGACTAGAAAGCAGGTTTTCCCTCATTCTAAGGCATTGTATTGCAGTCTTTGGAACTGGTCTGGTCTTTTGTCATGCATCTCTGAAAACGTGATGCTGCCATCTCCTGTGAAGGGTCACAGGCTGTGCATTAAGTTCTTAACACAAATGTTGGGAGTTGTCACCTTGTCTGAACTCATCTTGGCCTGATTGGAAAAAAAATTTTCAGCTAATAACAGCAATTTAGCCATTAAGTAGGTGACAGTTAGCTTTGCAGGTGCTCACTTGACTTTTCTAATGCATATGACCTACTGAGGTAGGAAAGCAAGTCTAAAATTTTTGTGTTTGCAGTGTAGTGATATTTTACATTAGTTACAGAACAGTGTTTAGAATTGCACATAAAATTATTAACAGTTTGTAAATGTCTGGTGTTGCAATTTATCTGGGTTTTTTTTGCTGATATTGATCCTGAAGATTCACTGATTACTGTCTGATTGCATGCTTAATAAATCAATAAATCACTGTGATCCTGACCTGAGGAGTTTTTTTTCATGAACAATGAAACATCTACAATGTTTCTGCTTTTGATTAACTTTTAACAATTTTGTGGGATAATGCCTATTACTTGTATTTTGTAACTCTGAGAGAGTAATAACAAGCAGTTATACTGTTAGAAGGAGCTGTCTATGACTTGGGAGTGAAATGCAGTTTAGATGAGTACAGACCTGGGATTATATTGGAGAAAGTAAGAGTTGCCTAAAGGCTTCCACATATGCCACTTTAAATGTACTTTATTTCAAATTTGTATTTGGATCATTGCAAGTAGATTAATAATGATTCATATAAGAGCAATAGTTCAGAATGCAGTACATTTATAAAATATTATTAAGCTGTTAAGATCAAATCAGCACCTTGTCTATCTTAGGGTTTAGTAAAATCAAAGGGTCTACTACTTCTCTTTGACAGCAGCAGCCCAGGTCCACACAATGTAACTGTTTTATTCTGTGAAGCCCTCTGCTTGCATCTGCTTTTCAGGAATAATTATCAGATCATGTTAATTTTAAAAGTCTCTGGGAACTGTTCAGAGAAATTTGAACTGGACAAACAAGTCAGGAAGCATAGTAATTTTTTAACAGATTACTCAATTCCCATACATGGAAATATTTTCTGTTTATTTCAGTAGTACATATGTATGTCTAAATACCTTACATAATACATGAAATCTCATGGTGTACTTCAGTTACCTGTAAATGGGAACCTAACATGAGAAGATCTTATTCAGGTATGTGTTAGAACTCACAGTGAGTCACAGAATTGTAAGCTGACATACTTTTGCACATATATGGGCTGAGTATTAAATTAAGCCACTTAGAAGAGCACTTGAAGCATATATCAGAATGTACTCTCAAAATATAGCTGTTTATCTCACTAATACTACTAAATGCACATGCCCTTAGATGATCTGTCTTGGCATTTGTCCCACTTCTATTGCATACACCATGGAGACAAAGAAAGTAGATGAATGTCAGTGCTTGTCACTGGAATAATAAACAGAATTTCCATGGCTACCACTGATTATAGTTTAATTTCTTTATACTACTACTTTAGTTTTCAAATGGCTTTTTCTCAGAGCAATGAGTTAGGAAAACAGATACTTAAAGTTCACCAAATTTAATGCCAGTGCCACATTTAATACTGTACAACAGTAATTATGTATTACACAGAAATCAACCCTAAATGCCATAAAAAGGTTAGATTTCAGAACAATGGTAGAATAATATTTGCCCTTGTGCAACAAACACTAATTATGTTGCTCCGAAATCAACAGTTTCTCTCAAGGCAAATGTTAAATCATTTTCCTTCCCTATTTCTACTGTGAGTGTGGACTGAACATCTAGTTCTGTTGCCCAATACAGGAGCAGAGAAAACTCTGTTGAGGGGCTGGAGGCAAGACTATCAAGCGTTAACAGGAAATATTATAAGAGAAAGAAGACTGGCCACCAGCCAACTTCAGTCTCAACTTGTGCCATTGATGAGCTCTCAGAACTGATCACCTCCACCTTGAGGAGGAACCACCAAGGACCTGCAGCCATCGGCACAAATGACAGAACATGAGTTTCATGACACTGTGTATTTACAGGTAAGCTAAGATTTCTCAAGAGTTGTATATATAGTACAATTAAGATTACCACAGTTATAAATTGGTCTGCAGCACAACACGTTGCTAATGAATGAATGCAGCAATGTTTGGTTTCAAAATGTAAAATTAATTCAATTTTTCAATTTGTAAATACTTTCATCCCCACAAATGTTGACTCCCCAACAAAAGTACAGATATATTCTATTCCCACTGTTCCCGTAATGCTTTAGATGAAAAAGAAACTACCTGCACCAACAAAATAATCTTACCTCATGATTCCAAAGGTATCACATAAGACTTGAAGGAAACCAAGAGGCAAGTGATATGAAGCATAACAGCTTTTGAGGATGTTCACCGTGATCAATCTTAACACAAGACATGGTATGTCATTTACTTTGAGTCTAGTAAGTGGCCTGGAGCAGACCAGTTGCTCTGTGTAATTGTAATCACAGTAGCTACTTTCCAAAACACTAAATATGCAAAAGACAAAAAAGCAAGTACTAACACAGGAAGACTTTTCTAGAGTAGATGCTACAGTTTGGAACGAATAGGCCAGTAGATCCAAATATGTTGAAGTATTGTTTCTATTGCAACTATAAATTCTGGAAGTAAAGAAAATTTCAGCAGTCAATAAGATGACACTTGAAGCACACACTGAGTGGGGGCAGGAAAATAATTTAAACTCTTGCTGGAAAATGTAAGCCTGGGAAGAATTTACAAGGCAATTGATAATGTTTGCTAATACCATAAAAAAACATTGTTGTTAATATCACAATTAACATTATTGAACAATTAAATACTCATATAACTGTTTTCACCTTCTAACAAAAGTACCCCAGCAAGGGCCCAAATATTTGACAGGTATCACACATTGTACATTACTTAACATTACAGCAAATATATACCAAGGTTTGAAATATATTGCAGTTTCTGGGTAGGTGATTAAGGAGAGATGATTAAAAGAAAGGTTTTATTGATGCTATTCTTCATACAACAAATCCAATTGTAGTAGAATAGCATTACACTTGTGCATAACAGGCATAAGAATAGGGTTACACGGCAGTTAAAAGCACAAGAACAATCATATTAGGGCAAAACAAATGCTCCATGCAGACCAGAATTCTGTTCTTAACAATAATCTACAGATTCTTTCAACAAAAATATAAGAAAAAAAGACAAGTATGTTTTCCTCTGAAATATCATCCAAGCTTCTAGATTTAAACCTTGCTGGACTATAATGTATGCATGGACTACAGCCTCAATTTATGCATTTTAAATTTTCATGTTTTATTTTTGAATGCACTCATACTTCTACAGTTGCGATTCATAAAGTAATTATGTTATAGATCTTAAAAAGTTGTTTTAAAACCTTCTACCTTATTGTTTGATAGGAGTGTATTTGTGGTGGTGTTTTTTTTTTTTTTTTGGTTGGTTCGTTTTGGTTGTATGTATTTTAAGATAATGAGAAAAAGAAAATAATTATTCTCTATTTGCCTTTTCTACCTACCCATGAGTTTGCACCACTAGTATATCTTCTGCTGGCTACTGTTTTCCAGGCTGATGGATCCTGGCTTATTTACTGCTCTTCTTATGAAAGTCATTCTGATAGTCCCTGGTTTTCTTTATAACTATTTTGTATTTGTTTTGCTGTGGTAAGGACTTGCAGCAATTTCCAAGGGCTGTATGCCTTGTAGGTCTCTATGGTAACAGCATTATGATTTCTATTTCATTCCCTTCATTTTCTAAGAGTTCTTCACATTATTTGCCAAGTAGACTAATAATGACCATTTAACAGATGCTTTTGGATAATTATCTACAAAGACTCCAGTATGTGTTCATAGTCTGTTAAACCAACTATACAAGCAATAACCCACAGTGTTTTGCTCTTCTTGCACCTCCCATGAGACTTTAGTGAAACATGGAATTATGAATGTGGTTTTAGTGGTCAAGAGCATTATTTGAGCATATCAGACTTTCTGACAGGCAACATACAACTCTGTTAAATTCCTGAGCTGAGAATAATTTGTGATTTTTCTCTGAAGATAATTAGTCATTGTATTGTCATTAGAGATTTCATTAATGAGCAATCTTCCTCCTGAATAAGGAAGTATTAGCTAATTTGAAAGTACTTTTTACAAATTGTCTTACCTAATTCAGTAACCGAGTGATATTTTCATTCAATGAAAAAAATGTTTAAGACTTTCAGCTGTTCTCCTATTAGAGAAAAAAATAGTTTAAGAAGTCCAAAGTCAAAACCAATGAGAAAAAAAAATACTATTTTATCCCAGTCTATTGTTTCAAAGGATTAAATAGAAATTGCCATTCAGCTATTTAGGAGCTTTAAACAATAGTACTTGCAGTAGCTTAGAAGGACAATAAGCCACTATCTTTTCTCATCTGTATGGGTAAACAAAAGTCCAACAAATAATAGGTTTGAAAAATAAGAAAGTTAAGGACAGATGACGAAACAACTCAGTCACTTCTCCTTCTTCACAGGAATGCAAAGCAAATAAAAATCCTACATATATTGCAGAGGGAACAGTACTTACCTCTGAATCCAATGAAATAAAAAATATCAGACCAAGAATCAAGCCTTCTTGGTAACGCAAGAATGAACAACAGAAGATGATGGATTTTTACATTTTCTTGTTCTTACATCAACACTGAACAGAACATACAGCAAAGAGCTAGAATAAGATTGGTGGCAAGATGTAGAGAATTGAATAGTTCTGAGCTTTGATCCTGAAGAAGCGAAGACTTTATGGGCTTGATTCTCCTGATCTATATTGTGCAGCTTTGCAGACTATCTATCTAATCAGCATTTCTTTGATATAATTTTACAATACAGGTTTCCTGCACTTCCGTTTCTCCAAGAAGTAGAAATTTTAAACACCAGTTCAATTGAAAAGAAGCTTAGATATAGCATTGACAGCTACATTCTGTAAATTCTGACTATATACTACACCATCATCACTTCTGTGACATGTCTTGTACTAATAGCAAATAGCTTCCATACAACGGCACAGTAATTTGGATAATCTATTCATGCTTAAGGGTGGAAAAGTTATTATCTACTGTATGGGCTACAAGGTCTTCTGTTTATTTGCATGGATTAATTCTTTTTCCTTTTACTCATTTGTCTTCAACAGTAAAGCTAGTCTCAAACAATAAAAAATGTAATATCAGGTTTTTGTTTTTGGATGTGCTGTAATTTAAACATCAGCCTGTCATCAGCAGAATATGATAACTTTAAAACCAATGAAATAATTTGTTGATAAAGTAAAATAAATTTTCAGATGTTTCACACCAGAGTTTCAGAATATAAGTGAACTGCATATTGTCTAAGTTGCAAGAAGACAAATTCCATTCATCTAAGTGTAAAAATGCTTAGAAACTTTCCCCAAATAAAAAGTATCTTTGTTTTTCTTTTACAACAGCACTTCCATGTGCAATAGGGGCATTCTAAGTTAAGGATATGCTCTACCTGCTTATTGAGGTGTTGTTTTGTGGTTGGGTTTTTTTGATCTTGTTTTTAGCAGAAGACAACAAACACTTAAAATTGTATCCTTCCTTAATATGTTACACCAAAAGCTGCAATAATAAGGGTGGTGGTAGGTCTGAAAAAAGGCAATATACTTGTCTCATTCATGCAGCTACCTGAAGATTTTATTTTATTTAATTTCTGATCTCCATTTTAGCAAAAGAAAATAAAAGAATGAAGTCTGAATTGTCAGGAGATCAAAGGAAATTTTCAAAAAATCTTATGTGTTTCATTTACACAAGAAAAAAGGTAAGAATGTAAAAAGTTACTGCCTTCAGAAATAAAATTCAAATAAAAACTGAACAATGACAGGAACACTTTTGATGAGATTAGTTTTTTTCGATTTGTTTGAAGCCAAGAAAGAAAAATATAACAAATTGTTTCCCTAAATAAGTAAATCATGTGTTTAATGTTAGCATATATAGCTAATATGTTTTTGATTTGAGATCTGAAGAATTTTAATCACTTAATCAATAAAGCTTATTTGCTAAGCATAATTTTTTTTTATATTTTATTTTTCAATGGAAGAGAATGTGGTTGTTAGTTAAAAAGAAAATCCAACAAAATCAACAGATATTTGTGTCAAACTAAAATTAAATAAAGCTTTCATTTTTGGTTGAATTTTCTGTCTGAAAAAATATATGAAAAATTTCTAGATTTGATCTAAATTTCCTTAAAGAGATAGTAGCATTTCTAGAATTTTCCAACATTATACCCAAACAAATTCCATTCCACCCAATGTTAACAGTAGTAAAGGGCATTAAGATCTCACTACAAATAAATATTGCAGCCATCCTCAATCAACATATCATATTTGTTGCCAGCAATGAGTAATGCACTAAAAAATGTATAGCAGAATAAATTTTTAATTCTCTAGAAAATGTATATCTAAACTTCAAAAAATATGAAACCAATGGAAGTTGCATTTTTGAAAACACAGGAACTATGCACGAAGTTTACTTTGATTAATAAAACTTTATTAATACCTGTGTAAATAAATTTTTAAGGCTTCATAATGAACTCCTGCCTGTATTTATATTAGAGGCTTGGTCATTCTAATTCTGCCAGAGATGAGGCAGAGGCAAGCAGGCTTATTCGGTCACATGGAAAGGACACCCAAGCATGTGGTCTGGAAGGCAGTCTTGGCATGTTCCAGTAGTTCCCTTGATCTTGATGTAGCTAGGAATGAAACAAACAGCCAGTCCCCCAGCACCCAGACAAAATTATCTATCCAGATTATTTACTGGAACATTTGCTGGTGTGTTTTCATCCCAGACTGACTTTCCCAAACAACTTTTGGACACATTTCAGGAACAAGCAGAAGTCAGTAACCATTTTGATACACATAATAGAATTTAACAGTATTGTGTGCTGAATATTACCAGCTAGTATTTGCACCAGAGAACAGTTTGAAATTTGTTTAGTTTACTAGTATATGGAAAGCCACATCCTACAGATCTTCCCTTAATGTAGAAAAGCTGTTGATTTTAATAATGCTATTCATTTACCTTTTGAATCACAGTTTTGTTTGGTTTTTTCTATTACAGTTTAGAATTTAACAGTATTGTGTGCTGAATATTACCAGCTAGTATTTGCACCAGAGAACAGTTTGAAATTTGTTTAGTTTACTAGTATATGGAAAGCCACATCCTACAGATCTTCCCTTAATGTAGAAAAGCTGTTGATTTTAATAATGCTATTCATTTACCTTTTGAATCACAGTTTTGTTTGGTTTTTTCTATTACAGTTTTCTTTTCATAGCAACAAAAAAAATGTTAATTTCTTCATACAACATTGGATGTGTGTACCATCTCTTTTTTACTTATGAAAGGCATACTGTACCTGGTCACTTTTAGGAGTGCTACTGTCTCTGTAAATCTCAAACTGGAAAACTATTTAATTTTTATCTGCAATTAAGATAGAAATATAAATGACATTAGCTAAAATTCACTTAATCACCTCAAATATGTCAAGATTTGTAAAGGCAAATTATTTTAATTTATTAAATTTCTGTCATTGGAGGAAAAGAACATTGTCAACCTCAATTATGAAGTGGAATAGGCTGGGAGAGGAAAAGCATTTCACTCACACAGACACTCACACAAAACTACACATGCACTGGTAACTGGTACAGGTAACTGACACCTGCCCCAGTGACCACACAAGAGAGTCAGCCCAGCCCAGCCTGGAAAGATGTGACACTCATTCCTACCAGTCTCTGAGTCAGGTCCTGGGTAGGGCTTAGCACCAATGCCCTGAGTCTTCAGCTTCTGTGTGTTGTAGGGTGGTATGACAGTATGTCATTGTGTGGGTTTATAACCAGATGCGAGGAAGGTGATCAAACAAATTACTCTGTGATGATATCATGGATTACCTTCTTGCTCGCATTGTCCTGTCATCTGCTCTTCACTATTTTCAGTTACTCAATTTTTTATAAAGCAAGATCATAACACCTAATTTTATCAAGACAGCAGAATAAAATTAACAGAAAGGATCTTTACACTTTGGCTTACCTTAACCTTCTCCAATGATTTTTTTTCTTCCTTATAATAAGAGAAGACTAACAAAAATAGGAATATTAGCATGAAAGTCAGTGTACAATACCTGGT
>NW_008661029.1:42779-57085 GCF_000695815.1 Acanthisitta chloris | reverse complement strand
TCCAAAGCTCTTAATACTGTCTTTCAAAAAACAGCCTGGCACTTGATTGCTTTGCTTTCCATCTCTTAAGCATGAGAACTTGCTTGACATTTCTTTTAAAAGCTGTGAATCAGAGTGTTGCTCAAAAGAGAAAAGCATCCCTTTCTGGAGGAACTTTAATCCACAGAGTTTTGATAGATTAGATTTTTCTATATCATTTCTATTTGATGTAATTTACAGTTAGTTACATTAAGCTAAGCAGAGATTATATTTGGAAAAACCTTCTGTAAGGCATGAAAAATCCCAGGAATATTTCTACCATCTATTAAGATGTACAATAAATATAATGAACTTTAGTAAGGGACAGAGAAAGGAAAAAAGGCAGAACTTATATACTCCGTTGTTGCTTGCATGCTAACACTTATACACTAACGATTTTGTAAAGGACAAGACATGAAAGAGACCTCATATATGAAGTCAAGATACTTTTGTTAATATAAGCAATATGTAACAGATACACAATTTAGTAATAGTCATCTAGTTACTGTTATACTTGGAAGGACATGTGGGAGGAGAGAGCGAATATGTGATCAAGGGCAGTTTAAATGCAAGAAGAGTATAAGTAGAAAAGGAGGAAGCCATAAATGAGAACATAGAGGGGCACAAACCTGACCGACCAAGGATAAGGAAGGCAGTAACAGACACTAACAAGGACAAAGCCTTCTCAGTCACAGTAACTGAATTGCATGTGGAGTGAGGGAACAATGATTTCAGGACAAATAACTGATGAAGTACACTGTCAAATCAGTTACAGTGGAAAAGGAGGAAGCCATAAACAAAGCACACAGACACAAAACTGACAATGAAAGATGGTGGGGACAAACACAAGAAACTAACCCCATCAGTGATAATAAAGTTGTAAAAAGGGTTGTTCTTGTGTAAAACAGGAACAGTCAGTACACCTATCAGACTGAGCCCTCTGCCTGATCACTGTAGTTCATCCTGTCTTCTATTTCTTTAACTTCCTCTCTCTTTGTAATCTCACTCAGTATCCCATGCATGTCACTGCTGCAAGGACACAGTGAGAGCTGCAGGTCTAACCAGCTAGTGGATTTGATGCCAGCTGTCAGAGTCAGACCAGGAATATAGGCATCCCCAGCCTGTGGTATCTACAACTGGAGTGAGTGGGGGTCTTAGCAGTAACTACATATGGGTACCCAGTGTTTAGGGGAAGGGGATCAGTGGGGTGCAAAATGGGAAATAGGAAGTAAAGGATATAAAAAGACGTGTAGAATAAGGCTGATTGGTAGACTTATCTGGCTGGGATCCAGGCGGGGTGAGGCTCCATGCCAGTGCTCAGGGGAATGCAAATATGTCTGTGCATGTGATGCTGAAAAGTATGGTGTGTGTGCTGCACTAGTGACATCCTGCCTCTGGCAGCCCAAGAGTTGGAGGTGATGCAGCTAGCTGAGCTTGTGTCTGATGTGGAGAAAGGTTGAGAGAGTTGGGGTTGTTCAGCCTGGATCAGAGAAGGCTTCAGGAAGACTATTTTATCCCTACTCAATACTTAAAATGTGCTTATAAGAAAGATGGGGACAGATTTTTTAGTAAGACGTAGTAGTCATCTTTAGTAAGACAAGAGGGAAGAGTTTTAAGTTGAAAGAGGCTAGACTGAGAACAGACATAAGGGAGAAAATTTGTTTATGGTGGTGAAACATGGGAAGAAGTTGCCCAGACAAGTTGTGGATGCCCCATCATTGGAAGTGCTGACATGAAGATAAGAGAGCTAGACTTTTTTCAGTGACGTCCAATGACACGTCAAGAGACAATGTGCAAAAATTGAAATCTTTGCCTGCAATGTGCAGGTTGAGAGAGGTGATTCTACTCCTCTACTCTGCTCTTTTGAGACCCCACCTGGAAAACTACATCCAGCTCTGCAATCCCCAACATAATAAGGATATGGACCTGATAGAGTGAGACCTTATCTCTGACAAGGATAACTTGGTAATTGCTGTTTAAAAAAAAATTAATAAGATCCATGCATAAAACTGTTCATAAGTTATCAGTATTTGAGACACAAAACAATTCCTACAAGAAGTCTACAGTGTAAAAAGGATACAGAAATTCTCTGAACAAAGGCAACTCATGAATTCCTGACAATGTATAAAAGATGTAGGCAGCCTGTACATTCACTCAGGGTGTAATTCCCTCTCTGAAAAGCCATCAGAAACCTATAAAGCATTTAACTCCCACTTACAGTCTATTTGAAGTGTTTAAATGGGACTTCAAGTCTGTCTATACATCACTCTGATGGTCTTTGCCAGAACATAGGACCTGATCAACAGACTGATTCATATGGATGTACCTCTGTATCCAGCAAAGTGATTTAATGGGGCTCAGCATAGATCCAGAGTCAGTCATTGCAGATGCATCAGCCCGAATGAATCAGGGATATATTCTTCTGAAAAAGTAAAATTCATACAGACTTCATTGCTCCTGAAGTTCTAGATAGACTTCTAATGGAGATCATATTTTCCTGAATTCATTCAAAAGATAACACGAAATATCCATCATTTACTGATTTAAAGGGGAACCATAATCTATATTTATGTAATGTGGCACATATTTCTGCTACTTAAACAGTATTTTTTTAGCAAGAAAAATCGTAACATTTGCAGCTGTGTTAGGTATCATATCTCATCTTTTGGAACCAAAAATATTAAAATTTCATACCTTAATATCACAGAATAATCATGCAGTTATTCTTTCTAAGAAGATGTGGGAAGACAAAGAAGCAGAGAGTTTTCCATTTTTGTACTTTTTGTTTTGGTTTTGTTTGTTTGGGTTTTCTTTAATTAAGATAAAGGGTGGGGGATTTTTTTCTGCATTTTTATTCTGCTGAAATTACTCTTCCTTTCTGTGTGGTCCTTTTGTGAAGAACCAGCCTTCACCTAAATAAAGTTCAGGGACAGTTGGTGCTAGATATAAAGCAATGTTAATGTATTTCACCACCACCACTATCATCCCAAAGTTCATTAAAATGAAAGAAAAGATTTTGGGTAATTTTCCATTTTGACAATAGCTTGAAGACAATGCCTTCTCATTTCTGCATGCAGAGGAGTGTTTAGGAATGATTCAACCTTCATGAAAAGGAAAAGCAGTCCCATGAGGTTGCATACATGATACGGGTTAAGGGCATGATGTGGGATTAAGGACATGGTTTAATGGTACACTTGTCAGTGCTAGCTTAACAGTTAGACTCAACAATCTTAAAGTTCTTTTCCAACTTAAATGATTTGCTGATTCTATAATTCTATGTGACATCTGACTTCAGAGGTCTGCGTACTTGTCTGTTGCACATACGCAATTTGAAAGACTAAGTTGTGACTGAGAGAGATGCATTCTTTTCTTCTCTTCAATGCTGACTTATTGCAGGGTCAAATTCTAAAGCCAACATTTTCCACACTGGATAGCTACAGTTAAATCAATAGATCAAAGGTACAAATATCTCAAAGCTGTGACCTACAGAAAGTGGAAGCACACAAAGTAAGCATCTCAACATGCTGGAAGGAAGAATGCCATCCAGAGAAACATTGACAGGCTTGAGTGTTGGGCCTGTGTGAACATCATGAAGTTCATTAAGGCCAAATGCAAAGTCCTGCATGTGGGTCAGGGCAATACCAAGCACAAATACAGGCTAAGTGGAGAACTGATTGAGACCAAGCCTGAGGAGAATTGATTGAGACTAGGCCTAAGGAGAGGGACTTGGGGATGCTGGCAGATGAGAAGCTTAACATGATCCAGCAATGTGCACATGCAGACCAGAATGCCAATCGAATCCTGGACTGCAACAAAAGAAGTATGTCCAGAAGGTTGAAAGAGGTGATCCTACACCTCTGCTCTGCTCTTATGAGACCCTACCTGGAGTACTGCATCCAGCTTTGTGATCCGCAGCAGAGCAAGGACATGGATCTGTTGGAGTGAGATCTGAGGAGGGCCATGAAGATGATCAAAGGGATGGGACGCCTCTCCTATGAAGACAGACTTGGAGAGAAAAATCATTTCACTCAGTTGGGGCTGTTCAGCCTGGAAAAGAGAATGCTGCAGGACACCTTCTAGAAGCCTTCCAGTGCCTAGCGGGGGTGTGGAAGAAAGATGGAGCAGGACATTTTACAAGGACAGGTAGGACAATGGCTAATGGCTTCAAACTGAAAGACATTAGGTTTAGATTATATATTCAGAAAAAATCATTTACTGTGGGGGTGATGAGACAGTGGAACAGGTTACCCAGAGAAGCTGTGGATGTCCAGTCTCTTAGTGTTCAAGGCCAGGTTGCATGGGAATTTGAGTCTAGGGGAAGGTGTTTGGAGCTAGATGATTTTTGGGAGTCCTTCCAACACAAACTAGTCTATGATTCTATGATTCTAATGATCTTCCATCAAAACATTCAGAAACAGAAGAAACTGCTTGCCTTTACCTGTAAGCCATGTGTATAAAGTACAACCAAACACTTGTGTCTAGACAATGTCTATGTAATTGCAAAATGTTATATTTTTCCTTTTGATTGCATTTATTTAATAAGTCAGAATAAAGCTCCTTTGTTTTTAAAGCAAACATTCATGCAAATGTGGCATAATTTTTCTACATTAGTGTATAAGATGAAACACTTAAGGATCAATATGCAATAAATTAAAGAATCATTATGCAATATTTTTTCATCAAATTAAGGTACAGATGTCCCTTAAAAGAAAAATAGAAATTTGATATTGTATATTGTGTTTACCAGGGGTTTCTGTTGGATAACTTGCTTTTCTCTTTTCCAAATTGTCTTCACTCTGCAGAATTGTTTTGTACTGTATGATGATTTCCAAGGTAGCTCCTCAAAGTACATAACAGTTCTTGGGTTTAAATATTTTTTTGCTGGGGGATTAGTAAATTCTTCTAGAATTCTTCTTCTACTAGAAATGATTAATTAGGCCATTTTATTAAAGTGATTATAAAACACCAATAAATTTTCCAGTCCTCATTCTTTCAGGAAGAAAAATTTTTAAAAATGCCAAAACACACCAATTCTCTATTCAGTTTGTCAACATCTGGCTCAGTAAAACGGCTCTTCAGATACTGGTGAGTGCATTGTATAGGAGGTCTACCTAGTTGCTTAGTATAGGAAGTCTATTTAGTTGCCTGAGCACAGGCATGTAACCTAAGTGAGATGTCACAGCTGTTTTTAGCCATGTCCCACAAGGGCAGGGTCATTTATGCCTGGTAGCAAACTGTTAGGCCTAACTGAATGTCTCGGATATACTCAGGTTTTTAAAATGGCAGTAGGTGCATCTATTTCGGTTTGAATCCTGTGCTCATGCATGTGTGCAAATGTACATGTGCATAGTCTGGAGCTGAACTTCTGAACTGCAGACCCATAAATTTAGTTGTGTGACTCTAGACATTTCTGAATCCCAGAAAAAAACTTTCTTGTAAAACTAAAATGCCTAAGCTCTCAGTTTACCTATGAACTTTGTGTCAATCATATGTAAAATCAGCTTAAATTATGACAGGTCAGGATTATTCTAGATGTAGCTCACGGTTGTTAGGAAGAAGTGTGAAAATGACATCTGGGGAAATGGCAATGTGTTTTGTAACACTAATGTTCTCTGGTTGTAAAGGAATGTAAAAATCCAATTTTATACTTCAGTGAGAATAAGTCAAGCCCTAATTTGGTCCTAGTCCATTAGATTCTGCAGTTCGTTAGAAGTATGTTTGCTTGACATTGGAGTTACTCATTCTAAGCTCCTTTCTTAGTCACTGGAGAGAAATAGATATTTGTTCAAATATAAGTATCTTAAATAGGTCAGCTGAATCAGGCCCTGTAAGTGCCTGTTCTGTCCATTGATTATATGAGAGTTTTACATGACTAGTTCAGATAAAGATTCTGCACTGTGGACATCTATTAGGTAAGATTAATCCACCCTGCCAATTTATGTTTGTTTGATGAGATCAATCCTTCACTAAGAGTCTGAGTCAATCTTTTCCTTTTAGAAACTAAGATGAAATGGAAACCAAACAATACTATTATTTACCTTCTTGAGAATTTTTAGTTCAACCTGCCAATAATTGAAAAGCCTTTTTTATAGAAAACTGAAGGGAAATATTTTGATGTATGAATGATATTTTACCTCTCATTGCCAGAATTGTGTTAAAAGGTGTTAATTTGGGGAGGGACAGGGGAGGTGGGGGAAGGAAGGATAACAGAAGCAAACTTCCTTTCAGCAGTACAGCGATCTCTCAAAATGTGTTTAATTTCTTTTGATGAGATTCTGAGGATATATGATAAAATTCTTGGTGAAGTTCACATGGAAGCAGCTGGCAGATAAGGGCATGCAGGAAGAGCCCTGTAGCTCTGCCAGCTCAGCCAAAAAACTGTGCCATACAACTATCAGAAAACTATGCCAGCTTTAAACACTGAACCCATGATGATTGGCACAGCTGCCCAGATAAGGCTCCAATGGGAAGATGCTGACACCCAGGTGTCAGGCTTCAGGGTGTGCCCTGCTCTTACAGCAGTACTGGACAACAGCACCTTGGAAGGTTTGTCCAGGGATAAGAACTCCTCTGCTTAGTGATGGAGCTTTGGAAGAAGGAACATTGGGGGTCCAAAGTAGAGATTGAAATTACCCTGGAATACTGGAATTCTAGCCTAGCTTTCCTGGGACAGGTCCAACAGGCAGACAGGACACATGATATGGAGATGTGGAGACTGAAATGTATAGGAGGCAATGGGAACAAGTTCCTGCCCAGCACAGTAGGCATATCTCCTGTGTACTGCACCACCTTCCCAGGTGTCCTGGCAAGTGGAACCAAGCAATGACAAGGACAATAGTTCAGCGAGGTTGGAGGCATCTCCAAGGTTAAGTCAGACCAAACCATGTGTCAAAACTGCTTCCATAAAGCTAAAAAGTAGGATCATTGTCATAGGACACTGTCTCCTGAGGGGAACAGAAGGCCCAATATGCAACCCAGATTTACACCTTAGGGAAATTAAAGATGTGGAGAGAAAGCTTCCTACAGTGGTATAGCCCTCAGATTATTAGTTTTTTTAGGTAGGCAGTAATGAAGTTGCAACTAGAAGTCCAAGGGTTTATGAAAGGCAGGTCCTGCTAGACTAACCTGATATCATTCTATGAGAAATGACTCAGTGGATGAGTGAAAGGCTGTAAAGCTGATTCCCATATCATTGTCATGGAGAAACTGGTTGCTCATGGTTTAGATGGTTATACTCTTCACTAAGTGAAAAACTGGCTGGATGGCCAGGCCCAGAGAGTGGTGAATGACTTTACATCCAGCTGGTGGCTGGTCACAACAAACCCATGCAACGCTACAGGGAAGAGTGGATGGAAAGATGCCTGTCAAAGAAAGGACCTGGGCGTGCTGTTTGACAGCCACTGAACATAAGCTGGAAGTGTGGCCTGGTGGCTATGAGGCCAATAACATTCTGGCTTGTATATGAGATAATGTGACCAGCAGGACTAGGGCAGTGTTCAACCCCCTGTACTCAGAATTTGTGAGATTGCACCTCAAATCCTGTGTTCAGTTTTGGAGCCTAACTATAAGAAAGACAACGAGGTGCTGGAGCGTGTCCAGAGAAGGGTAACAGAGTTGGAGAGGGGTCCAGAGCACAAATCTTTAGAAGTGTGGTTGATGTAACTGGAGTTATTTCACCTGGAGACTACAAGGCTCAGGGGAAAGAGACCTCACCACCGTCTACAACCACCTGAAAGGAGGTTGTAATGTGGTGAGTGTTGGTTTCTTTTTCCAAATAACAAGTGAGAGGGCAAAAGGAAATGGACTCAAGCTGTGCCAGGGGAGATTTAGATTGGATATTAGGAAAAATTTCTACATAGGAATAAGCTGCTCAGGGAAGTGGTTGAGTCCCCATGCCTGGGGTTATTTAGAAGATGTGCAGATGTGGTACATAGGGACATGGTTTAGTTGTGGACTTGGCAGTGTTGTGTTAATGGTTGGACTCAATGATCTAGAGGTCTTTTCTAACCTTGATGATTCTATGCTTCTATGATTCTATATTTTTTATATTTAAGTGTAGCATTTTTATAATTTAAGATTTTTTGTGTTTTGGTGTAGCAGCTGTTCACACCTAGCAAACAAAGTGAATGTGGAAATTTATATTACTAAATATTCTCTCCAGTTTTTTTAAAAGAAAATACATAGATAAATGAAGAACACCTCTAAGCTGAAGAAATAAATACAAGATATTCTGCATAAGTTCTTTAAGCAGATGCTGTACTGAATACATCATGAGGTAAAATGAATCTTAATGAATTCATGAAACATTTGTTTCATATTGAGGAGCCATATTCCAATTTAGGCATATTATGAAATACAAAATACATCAATAAAATACATCGGATTAATTCTGTTTTGAGTTTTAAAGGCCAGTGAACCCACATGAAATCCCACTGCTTTTGTGTAATGTTTGTTTAAAATTATTTTTACAATTGCAGTTTTTTACTCCTTTTAACAAAAACCTGGCATTTAAAGAAAGTACTCTTACATGTTAATTAAATAGCAGGGTTGCATTTTCGAAATAAGAACAGGTCTGGGACATACAAAAAGTAATGTTCCATGAATAATAGAACAGTTTATCCCACAATGTTTTGGAAGCAGGTGCATGCTTTCCTCAGAACCATGCTGTTAACTATCAGTGAAAGAGAAACATTTCCCCATTTAATGATTATACAAGATGTGGAAAACTCAATTCTTCAACTAGATAGGAAGAATATTGAAAAGAAGGGGCAGACCTGTCAGGTCACTGTGTGGCCCAAGGCTGGTGTCATAGGAAATATTTTGGTTTTTTTGATCATGGGATGGTCTATACAGCACCTTTTCTACCGAGATCTGATGAGGTGCACCTTTCTCAGAGGGGAAAAAGGGTTCCAGCACAGGAACTAGTATGGTGCATTGATAGAGATTTAAACTAGATTGAAAGGGGGAAAGGGACAAAACCAGGCTTACCAGTGATCAGCAAAGGGGTGGCATGCCAAAATTTGAGAACTGAGAACTTGTGAGAGACCTCAATCTACTCCATGAGATGTCAACTACAACAAACCACACCTGAAATATTTTTATTCCAACACATGCAGCATGAAAAACAAGCAAGAGGAGCTCAAATCTTTGGCCCAGTCCCAGAGATATAACATTGGCATAAATGAAACCTGATGGGGCTCATCCAAAAATACTCTAAGAGCTGGCTGATGTCATTGTGAGGCCTCTCTCAACGGCCTTGGGAATCTGGGGAGGTCCCAGTTGAGTGCAAGCAGACTAAAGTTGTCCCAGTTTACAAGAAAGGCAAGAAGGATGACCCTGTAACTACAGGCCTGCCAGTCTCACATTAGAGACCAGTAAAATTATGGAGAAGATGATTCTGGGAAGTATTGAAAAACACCTGAAAAACAATGCAGTCACTGGTCACAGCCAGCATGGCTACATGAGGGGGAAGTCCTGCTTGTCAAACCTAATTTCTTTTAACAACAAGACAATCCACCTAGTTGATCAAGAGAATCCAGTTAAGGTAATCTTTTGGGATTTCAGTAAAGCTTTTTATACTGTCTCTCACAGTATCCTTTTGGACAAAAGGTCCAGCACACAGCTGGATAAACACATCATGCGATGAGTGAGTAACTGACTCCCTCGAAGGCAGAGAGACCTAGATAAATCCAATGGCTGAGTAATGACCAACTGTATGAAGTTTATCAAGGACATGTGCCAGATTCTGAACCTGAGTTGGGGCAACAGTTTTGGGAGCCAAAATATAAAAAAAAAAAATACATAAAACCATTAGGAAGTGTCCAGAGGGGGGCTTTGAAGAAGGTGAAGAGTCCACAGGACAAGCCATATGAGGAGAGGCTGAGGTCATTTGGTTTGTTCAACCTGGAGAAGAGGAGACTGAGGGGAGATCTCACAGCAGTCTACAACTTTCACAAAAGGGGAAGCAGAGATACAGGCATGTATCTCTTCTCTCTGGTGACTAGTGACAGCAGCTGAGGGAATGGCATATGGCTGTATCAGGGGAGGTTTATGTTAGATATTAGAAAATGGTTCTTCTCTCAAGACACTGAAACAGGTTCCCCTGGGAAGTGATCGCAGCAAAAAGCCTGCCAGAGTTCAAGAAGTGTTTGGACAATACTCTGAGGCACGTGGTGTGATTTCTGTGGCTGTTTTGTTCAGGACCAGGAGTTGGAGTTTGTTGATCCTTGTGGGTCCCTTTCAACTCAGGATATTCTATGATTATAAGATTCTATGAAACTAATTGGGCCATGACATCTGTATATAACACCTGTGCTTGTGCATGTGTATAATTCACTAGGGAACTTTAGGCTGGAGTAGATAGCTAGTAGCTGACAAGGTCTAGGACACAGACAGTGGGGAGATCAGAGGTCTAGGAACAGGATAATGGAATGGGGTTATGAATTCTGGGGCCTTGTTCATTTCAATGCCAGCAGTTTGAGAGATCTGGGGCTCTGGAACCAACTACTGGGTCGACTGAGCATCTGCAATTTAGAATGTATATAAATACCTCTATAGGTATACGTGTAGGTACAGGTACAGGTATTCTGTCAGCAGACTTCAACCTTGAGCAGTAGAGAGGAGAAAGCTATCAGTCCATCCATGCTTGTTTGAGTGCTGTGTTTTCTGTCTCTGCTGATCCTTGTGGTTAGGCATGTATATGTATATAGGCATGTGTGTGTGGATTCATGCATGTGTGCCTATCAGGACCTTGCCACTGGATGGACCTGTGGGCAAAGAGCCACAGCAGACTCATTCTCATCAGGCTACTGGATTTGGCAACCCTGACACTGTACTGTTCATGCTGTCAAAACCCTTTTTTTTTAATGCTACCTTCTCCCCCTCACTACCTCACTTTTGACTGCAGTGAAAAATGGGGAATATGATAAACCATATATTTGATTCTAGTTGGGTTTTTTTTATTGTGTGCATCATCAAGAATTCTAAATTAAGTCTACAAAAGCAGGTCATTAGTTTAATGATATTTAGTTATTTCATCCCTTGAGTACAATAGCTGGCCCATTTTCTTTCAACCCCAAAATAAAATGATATTGTGAAAAAACACACAACAGGTTTTTTTCTCATATCCACAGAAATTCCATAAACAGTGAGGCTGTACTGCATAGAGCCTCTGGCATGCCCATGTTCCTATCTGGGATCCAGTCAAGTGAGCTGGAAGATGATGAATGAATTGGGTGCAGTGATGATGTACTCCTGGTGGGCCATTCATAGACAGAGCACAACAGTCAAAAGCATTCTTTTCCAGGCATAGCAAGAAAAAATAAATCTGTTAGGAGTTGGAGGAACATTTTCTCTACTTCTTCCCTTTGGATAAACACAGTGACATTTCCATAACAGATAGACATGGAGAAAGGCATTTCTCATAACAATGCTTTTCTACAGGGTCTTATCAGATTATCATGGCTACGAAAAGCAAATGCTGATTACTCACATCTCTTCAACAAAGGAGGCAAATGTCTCCAATGGAGAGCTATCTATCACCCTTTCTTTTCTTCTAAATTATGCCAGTAAGACTGAATAAATTATCAGAATTCATCTACTGGGCTTCACTTAAAAGATAGCATCCTTGCCATTCTAGTATTGTTCCTCTGGGGAGGAGGGAAGACTATGTACATCTGTTTACTAAAGCAACATTTATTTATACTTGATAACATGAAAAAGGTATTTGACATGATGAAGAGTGTTGCTTAGAAGTAATTTACTCTTTAGTAATGCTAATTAAATCTTCAATGACATTAAGAATTCACCTCAGAGGAAAACATTGCTTGTAAAGCACTCAGGAAATAATTATAATCTGAAATCTGTTGCTTTCTCAGAATGGAAGATTCAAAAATTTTCACAGGAAGATGTTACCAGCATCACTTACTCTTTAACTTTGTTTCAAGAAAGTTGTCATATAATTTGATAGAAGAGTATGTAGATTAATTTCTACAGTAACAGGAGTAGTTCAAGTGTTACAAATAATGTACAATGTTTCATAGTATAAAAAGGAAAAACTCTCCTGGACTGATGATGAGTGTTACTTTTTTATACCCCAAATTCCAGCTCACTTTCTGAAAGAGTCAACCAAAGCTTTCTTCAAAGTATTGAGAGACACTTTGAAAAAAGGTGGAGCTGCTTTGATGTCTGAGTCATGCACTGAAAGTTGAATTAGCCAGCTCAGTGATGCAGAATAGCTGCACTTTCTCTCCTCTGGTAGACATGTCTCCTCGGGGTTGAAGCAGGGGGTGTCTAATTGAATCATTTCCTCATTCAGCTCAAATACACCAAACGTAAGTTGTGATTATTCATCATAATATAAATACTAGAGACTATAATTCAACCCAGGAATTAATTTGCATTGAAAATACTAATGTGGATGTTATCAAATTTATCTTTCAAGTCCATTTGAAAGTGTTACATAAAGAAATGTATAGAAGACATGTTTATTCTTACAGATCTCTGTGAAACGTTTTGACAGTTTCAAGACCTTTCTCCCTTCTTTCTTCCCCCTCCATATCACCTTTCTTATGCTTCTTCAGATGTTTTTATTGATGAAACTGCTCGGTCCTGAAAACATTATGTCTTACAGTTTCAACAAACTGTTCTTTTCCTTCAAAGTATAGAAGGAAGTATAAAGGTATAGAAGGAAAAAGAAAATAAAAGGTGCAATATTAAGTTTTGACTGCAGAAAACTACTTATCCTTCCCTAAAAAACCATCTTCACAAATTAATTTGACTGCAGTTAGAACAATTATATACCTCCTCTCTGTGCTTTAGTTTACTGCAATCCAATGCCTAGCAATGCTGCTGCATAATCTTGACTCAGATTCTTGGAAAAATTTTGAGTTGTGAAAAAGATCTGTGACAAAGTATGTAGTCTACATACCTGAAAGAAAAGTAAAGTTGTAGAGAAAGGTAATATTGTTGAGATTAGGATAACTGGTACATCAAGGACTCAAGGCATAAAACACTGACATTGAAAGAGAAAAACTAAAATATTCAGAGACTCAGCCACATCCAAAATCAAACTGTTTTGAGGACCTTCTTTTCAAATAAGACAGCTGCCTAGCCATCCCAGGGTGGGGCAGTTACAAGGTAAGTGGAGGTCAAAGAACTTTTCATTCAAATCAAGAGAAAAATGCTAAAGAGGTAACAAAAAAATAAGAAATGAGAAGGGATATAAAATCAATGTATTTTTGAAATGGCTGAGCTAATCAAGTACTTTATTAAATCAGTATTTAACATGAAAGATAGATTAGAAAGGTACATATAATTCCAAAGCCCTGAAGATTTTGTCAATGTACAGTTTGATAAGCAGGTGTTGAGGGAGTACAGTACTCCTAAAGGAAGCACAATACCTACCACTTGGTCTGGATTATTTGTGTTGCTTCATCTCAAAGGTTATCTAGACACTATCAAGTGTTTCTGAAAGTCATAGTAAAATGAAGATAAATCTCTTGTTTTCTGAAGGAGAGTCTTAGGTAGGGTCTTATTTTCAGTAATTTTATGCTGATGGTTATTAGTCTCTGGTACTGACATTTTGAAGTGGGTCATAATCATTGAAAGTAATGCAATGTATTTCAGCAATGAGTGGACTTTGTACTTCAGTGTGTACCAGCAATGACTGCCCCTGTAATCTAATGGGTGTCAGCCATGAGCATATCTATGCACTGATTATTGTATACTAACTCAAAGGGTAGAGTAGTGTGGGCTAGTGTGGGCTAGAATGTGCAAAACAAAATGAGATTTCAGTCTCAAATATTTCAAAACTATGACCTTCAATTATTTGGACCTTTGATACTTGAAAGTGTATGTAAGGAGAGCAAAGTACTCCTGTATTGGTTCTTGAGTATAGAAAACACGGAAAATTCACACTCTCACTACAAAAGACAATTATAGCCTAGAGTTCAGATATCTCTGTTAGGGTGAGAGAACTGCAGATCCAGGTGTTGGGGAGGTAAGAAATGAGCTTCAACTGAGGAAAATCCTTTCAGATAATTAAATATATATAAATACATAAATATTGAGACAGACAGAAGTACGGTTAATGAGTATTCATAGCTTAACAGCTGTGGCAGTCATTTGATTGTTCTCATTATTCTAGTATGTCTTTCTACTGTTCCAGCCTTTTCAATCCTTGTGTATGCACTATAGAATTTTAAGTTATGAATCCTACAATAAATTCTCATTTAATTCAGTGCATGACATGGAAAATACTATAGAAATAAATTGTTAATTATGCAGTA